>NC_085015.1:8964553-8984553 GCF_963854185.1 Sardina pilchardus | reverse complement strand
TTAGAAAGACATACAGTTACTTTCTATGATTATTATTACTACTTTAATTACTGTATATTGCTACTATGCTTATTTTGAACAAAGTTAAAGCAAATAATTCAATGGGAAAGCTACGCTGATAAATCGACAAATGGAATAACACGTGTTCAAACAGGTTCACACATTGTATTTAGAGACCTGTGTGGGGTTGACATCATGATCGATACCATGTGATATAAACAATGCAGAAGAGAAGAGAGGAAAAGAGAGGAGCAGAGAACAGAGGGGAAGAGAAGAGAAAAGAAGGGAAGAAAAGAGAAGAGAAACAAACAATTCACTCACATATTCCCCAGTGCATTTGGTCGCTGTACTTCTCTAGGTCGTACTGGAGGCAGCTCTTGAAGAAGTCCAGTTTGGCTTTCAGCTGGTATGACTCAGCGGACAACATCTCGTTGTAACGCGTCAGGTTGGAGTTGTAGTGGAGTAGACTCAACCTACCAATGAGAAACACTATCAGCACAGGCAGGCACAACCTGGGGAATCCAACAGTACTTCTACTACTGGGAAACTCGACAGAACTATTACAACTGGAACCCAACAGTACTCCTACTACTGGGGAACCCGACAGAACTATTACTATTACTTGAAGTGAGTGTGTGTGTGTGTGTGTGTGTGTGTGTGTGTGTGTGTGTGTCTGTGTGTGTGTGTGTGTGTGTGTGTGTGTGTGTGTGTGTGTGTCTGGGGGGGGGGGGCAAAGACCTACTGTATGTGTGCATATGTGTGTGTGAGAGAAAGAGTGTATGTATGTGTTTTGTATGAGAGAGTATGACTGTGCATGTATGTTTAATTGTATTTTATTTACTTATTTTTGTAACAAAATGGTTTGAACATAGGGACATTTATTTTTCATGATAATTTCTCATTCTACTCCATGTAAAATATTTCCTTAATAGATTGTGTTTGGTGATGTTTATACGCAACATACTGGCTATATTGAACCTTTACAGTCAGGCCAACAAAGCCCTTTGAATCTGACTCGGCTGCAGCATCTGTGCCACATTTGGGTCCAAGTGATGTGGGTCTGGGATTTGGGTTCAAATCCGACCCGCAATCATTTCCTGATCCCATTTCATCTCTCTCTCCCACTCGCTTCCTGTCACTGACTCTTCACTGTCCTAACTGAATAAAGGCAAAACAATCCCAAAACGGTACTTTCAAATAAAGCTGTACTTTCAATCAAAGTTGTGCTTTCTACCAAAAGCGTACTCTCAAAACAAGCGAGGGGTGAGCTCACATGGCAGCTCTCTGGCCCTGGAAGAGGCAGTTGTAGTCTTCCTTTAGACGGCACACATAATTCACTGCCTCACCCCACACCTTCCTCAGGGGGACCACAGGCATCTGTTCCTCTGGTTCCATCACTGCGGGACAAGACAGGACAGAGAGAGAGAGAGAGAGAGAGAGAGAGAGAGAGAGGGCAGGGTCACTAGCTATCACAGGAGGAAATGTCTGTTGGGTAACAGGAAGCTAGCGCATTTCAGACTTGTTGATAAGGCCAGGATGTTCAATGTCAGGGTCAGATTTGACACAAAGGCAAAGAGTGTTTTGTTACACAGGAGGATATGCAAGGCATTTGTACTGCAAGTCTAAATGATATACTGTAATTTGGACATAGTTCTGATCTGTGGTTGGTGGAATAGCTAATGGATCTTACACAATACAGAAACATATACAGCCTTTTTAAAACCTTTATTAAAACTTCATTATTTGGTGTGCACTTTCACAGCAACTAATGCAAAAATATAGGCTGTATCATCATCATTTGTATAGCTAAAGAAATGCTTCAGTGTTCCACTGATCCATGTTTGGTAACAGTAAGCTACCAAACCTAAGTTACATTCTCCATTAAAAAAAAAACAATTTGGCTTCCACTATCAAAAGTGTGCTCCATGATAATTGTGTTCCCCAAATGATCAAACCTAAGAGTTCTCTTCACCCAAGGTAGCTTTCCCTTATTTCTTCTTCTTCTTCTTCAAAAAAAGTTCTGTCGTATCCTTCTGTCCACCTGAGGGAAATGACCCATCCCTACACTGAGGACAGAAGGCTGATACTCACTCATAAAACGGACATTCTCTGAGGGCTGCCTCATATTTAGATCTGTGTATTTGGTCACTGTCTCGTCAAAGAGGAACACCATGTTGCTGTCCAAGCCTTTCTGTAAGAGGAAGACATAAGAGATCAACAAAGGGGAATTACCCTGTCCTACACACACACACACACACACACACACACACACACACACACACACACACACACACACACACACATACATACATATACACGGAAAGACAGGTTGACTTAGTAATTGGAATGCATTTTCGAGAGGGGGGTTAAAGCAACCTGAAAAACAGGAAACAATGTAATAATCAGTGTTGTAATTGCACAAACCTCTCTTCACTTCTATAACAGAAGCTGTCATCCACCAACATGCACTACAGTACATCAGACATGCCATCAGAATGTGCCCTTCCTGCTAGCTATGCTGCAAGGCAAGCTTGTGCAAAATGCAGAATTGAATTGAGAATGACTCCTACAGTCTTCTTCTTCCCTGTAGGCTATTTTTCCTGTGCATGTTTCATAATTCTCTCTCTCTTTCTATCTATATTTCTCTCCCCCTCTCATTCTCACCAGGTCTTCCGTGAAGTAGTGCATGGCTGGCTTCCTGGGGTCCAGGAACATCCCGACTTTATGCAGGATCTCCTGCTCGTCGGCCGCCACGCCTGTCTCCGCCTCCAGGCGCGTCTGCAGACTGTCCACGCTCTCGTCCGCCGACAGCTGGAAGGAGTGGACGCGCCCCGTGCCCATGTTCAACACGTGCATCACCTTCACAGGGAAAAAAGTGAGGAGTGAGGTTACATGAGTCATCTGGTTATGTGTATCTTTCATGTAAGAACCTAGTGCACTAAGTAAGACCCTAACAAACTAACTAACCTAACTAACTGACCCTAACAAACATTGCGGTCTTTAAAACATTATCATCTACAGTGTTATATACAAGTAATAATAGTTGTCTTTCTACACAGTATATATAGACCTGGACACACACACACACACACACACACACACACACACACACACACACACACACACACACACACACACACACACACACACACACACACACACACACACACACACACACAATTTATTTAGCTGTTTCTTTATTTAGGTGTATTTAATTCTCAGACCTTGATGCTGAGTAGCTCGTCGAGCAGCTCAAAGCAGTGGGGCTTCTTAGTGTTGGAGTTCACGCGCCCTCCTCTCCCCAACGAGTTCCACCGCAGCATCAGCCTCAGCACCTGCTCCAGAGGCTCCACTAGAACACTATACACACACACACACACACACACGCACACACACACAGCGATACACAGATACACACACACACAAACACAGACAGACAAACACACAGAGAAAGAGAGAGAGAGGCAGAGAGACAGAGAGAGACAGGTGTGAGTGAAACATGAATGAATAAACTTACATTGCCTTTGTCTCTGATGTGACATAACAATGTGTTTACATTTTTAAACGTGTTCACTTCAAATATGCTCTGAAAACAGAAGCGAAGCAAAACAAGATTACATTCTGGTAAAATGTGAGTAAAGCGCTACAAGTCTAAATTGCTAAACTGACTCTAATGGAATTAAATCGTTAACAACAGACAAATGTCAGACAGGTGACGCTTCAAAAACAATTCTGGCGTAAATAGGCCTCAAGTCACCTGCTCAGGTAGTTGGGTTGCGGTAGGTGGGAGGAGAACACCACCTCTCCATCATCTTCCTCCACAGCCATGATGTCCTCCGGCTCCTTATCCTTCACTAAGGTGGCCCTGGGAGAAACACAACAACACCCTCAGTCACATCTACCCTTCACAGCCTGACTGACAGTTAACCAGATCCTTCCAATTCTAGATTTCACAATCACATGAATGAACATGAAAAAGACTCTTAACCCCCCTACTTAATACTAGTCAGCATGGACGTTCATGTCATTGTAGTTGTTCCAATTGTATTTATAGTTTTCACTGTAAGGCCCGTTTCCATTACAGGAACTGGGACTTAGTTGTATAGGGCCGGAGCCGTTTAGTTGTGTTTCCATTAGATGTACTGACCCATGATGCCTCGGGGTAGGTGCTTCAGTGCAGCCCCTAAAAGCCACGCAGTGGTGTTATGCCGTTTTAATTAATCTAATTAGTGTCGTGATTGTGCAGCAAAAAAAGACTAGGTGGTGGTGGGCCCAAATACCTGTAATGGAAACGGGACCACTGGTGTGTGGACGGGCCTTTAAACAGACTTAAAGGAAAACTCAGGCATTTTTTCCACATACAGTACATCTCCATTTCTCAAGGTCAACAAGTACTGCCGATACAAAAAGAAAGTGCAGGAATCGGTGCAGGATTTTAAAGATGTCCCACAAAGTTCTCCTTTAGGGCTAAGCATCGTGACCCACCACTGAACAGGCTGAAGGTTGTGCAGAAAAGGTCTGAATCCACAGCAGCACTCAAAGATCATGGTGCCGAAACTCCAGTAGTCCACCGTGACCGTGTACGGCTGGTTCTCAAACAGCTCAGGGGCCTGAGGTGAGACACAGAACAGAACAGAACAGTGCTCACTTTCCAATGTCATTTACGGTGCATTCCTACTCACCAAGACAATAGGAACAGGACCTGACAAATGGCAGTTTGGTTTAGATGGGCTGCTGTGGTAATTAAACATCCACAATTGTGGCTAAACACACTAATGTAGAGGTGCAGCGTTAACCCAGTCTGTTATGTGGGTTTGCGTTACAATGATGCACTAACTGTGTGTGTTATGATTTGATGTGTTTGTATTGAGTGGGATTGGGAATATACTGTATGTTACATATACAGTATGGTACAGTATATGTTATATGTGCTGTCGTGTGTTGAATGATATCTGAATCAGAATAATTTTATTGGCAAGTTTTTTTTTATTTTTCCAAATGAAAAGGAAATTACAAGGAATTTGACTCGGTGAAATGGTGCAAGACACATAATACGTTTCTGAATACAAATATAATATAGAATAAAATATTCTAAAGACTGTCGGTCTGTCTGTCTAAATTTGTTGGTAAAGAAGAAAAAAAAATCTAAGTTTCCTAAGGACATCAATCAGACTGGTAAAACATGATAATTTCTTGCTAGAAAGATGTAAAGAGAGATTGAGAAAGCACTCATAAATCATTATATTATTATTCTGTTTCAACTGCTTTTAATCTTATACCTCACAATGATGTACAGTGAGGAGCACATGTATTTGATACCATGCTAAAACAGGAATATAAAATCATCATTTGACAATTGATCTTAATGCCTTAATTTAAAAAAAAAATAGTAAAAATCAAACCGCCAAGGACACCAATTTTCTTTGTGATTGAAGAATGTATCGTAAATAGATAAATGTTTTCCTTAAATGCTAGGGGAAGGAATTATTTGACCCCCTATGTAACCCTATGGGAATTTAACACATAGGGTTAACATAGGGGCAGGCAGATTTTTATTTTTAAAGGCCAGCTATTTCATGGATCTGGATATTATGCATCCCCATAAATTTCCCTTGGCCTTTGGAATTAAAATAGCCCCACATCATCACATATCCTTGACCATAGCTAGAGATTGGCATGGTGCTTTTTCCAGTTGGCCTATTAGCCTGTTGATTTGCATTGAGCTCAATGAGCATCAAACAGGCTAATAGGCCTACTGGAAAAAGCACCATGCCAATCTTTAGCTATGGTGAAAGGTATGTAATGATGTGGGGCTATTTTAATTCCAACGGCCAAGGGAACTTTATCAGGATGCATAATATCCTGAATCCATGAAATAGCTGGCCTTAAAAAATAAAAATCTGCCTGCCCCTATGTTAACCCTATGTGTTAAATTCCCATAGGGTTACATTGGGGGTCAAATACTTCCTTCCCCCTAGCATTCAGGAAGAACATTTATTTCTTTACGAAACATTCTTCAATCACAAAGAAAATTGGGGTGCTTAGCGGTTTTATTTTTACTATTTTTTTTAATTAAGACATTAAGATCAATTGTCAATTGATGATTTTATATTCCTCTTTTTAGGCAACTTTAGCATGGTATCAAATAAATTTTCTCCTCACTGTACCTCATGTACTCTGAACACTGGCACTGGCAATACTATACCCAATCCGATACCCCCCCAAAAGTTATTTTATTAAAGCAACTTTGAATTTGAAAATGTGAAATTTGAGTTCTCACCAAATATTGTAGCGTCCCAACGAAAGAGGTGCACAGGCTGCCCTCATCCAGGTCTTTGGCATAGCCCAGGTCAATGATCTTATGGGTCAACTAGAAGAGAGAGCAACAAATACACACACACACACACGCACACGCACACGCACACGCACACGCACACACACACACACAAACAGACCCACACCATGGAGTGTGTGTGTGTGAGAGAGAGAGAGAGAGAGAGAGATATTTACAATCTACTTCACAAATGACACTTCTCAGTTCAGAACTGAGGTTCTCTTCATCATAATGTGACCCATCCCATGGTCATCTTACCCGTCCATTGACCTCCTTCAACACAATGTTCTCTGGCTTCAGGTCTCGATGAATGATCTTGTTGGCGTGCAGGTACTGGATTCCAGACCCTAACACAGATTATAGATGATCCAATCATGAACAATCAGGGTGAATGAGAATCAAAAGTGGATAGTGGCTTGGATATAGCTAGTGGCTATGGACTATTAAGGTGCATTGCGTCCTCCCTAAGGTTAAATATGGTTCAGTGCTTTATGGTTGTGATGGCTGTTTCACAATTAGTTACACATACATTATATATATATATGCTCAGTCAAACACTCACTCACTCATTCACTCACTCAGAAACACACATACTGTACACACACAGAAACGTTCAAATATCATCTCATCACCACACAGCAAGACAGTCTATACACCCACACACACATACACACACACACACACACACACACACGCACCCAAACACACACGCACACGCACATACTGTAGACACGCGCGCACACACGCGTGCACACACACACGCACGCACATGCACATCCGCACACGCACATGCACACACACACACGGTCATAAGAACACCTACCAACATCATGCAGCAGGTCCAGCACATTTCTCTCCTTCAGGCCACAAACGTTCTCTGGTCTGCTCATAATCTGCACACGAACAATACAACACTCCCATATCAGACTCCCAAGCAGAGCAGTATCTCTCAGCAGCAACACGGCTCGTAACAGTCACACCTACTGTAAGCAATGCAGGAGTTGAATACTACATATAGGCCTACAGTATTTATTTTTTTTAACCAGTGATCATCAGACTCAGGCCTTGATCCTTTATCACATTGTACCCCAGACGTTGAGAGGGAGCTACCAATTTACTTCTCTAAGGCGGGCCACCATACAACAGACAGACACACGTGGATGCACACACACACACACACACACACACACACACACACACACACACACACGCACACGCACACGCACACACACACACACACACACACACACCCTGCTGTGCTCTGTTGTTATACACACATACACTTTGCGCAGATCCCCTCCGGCGCAGTGCTCCATAGCTCACATAGCTCACACACACACACACACATCACACACAGTCTTACACACACACACACACACACACACACACACACACACACACACACACACACACACACCTTACGTAGGTCCCCTTTGGAGCAGAACTCCATAGCTAACAAGGGCAGGTCGTTCAGGGAGAGGCAGGCCATCTCGTCAGGCACATCCCTGGCCGTCACTACATTGGGATGATTTAATCTGGGAATGAGATAAGATGGGGAGAAAGTATGGCAACTGAAAGCAACTCAATTGCAACTGATCTTCAGTCACTGTTATATCTTTACACACATAAGCCAGCTCTTCCCAACCAAACTCAAAAACATTATTCAGCAGGCTATAGTTAGACTTTAACTTTTAAACAAATAAAAAAGTAAATAAATAAGGACGTTTTAGCATCTAGCTACAACTCCCAAATGCAGACATCTAAGAAATACACTGACTTCTTCATTATGAGGATTTCCCTGCACCAGCGCTCCTTACTGCGGGCGGTCAGCTCAAGGCGACACAGTTTAACGGCGATCTCCTCCTGCGTCTCCTGAAAAGAGACCACACATAGCCAATGCACTCACTTCAAATAGATGCTGTGGTTAGTCCAAGACATTGCCTACACATTTCCTCATCTGTGACGTTCAACGGAAGACGGTAAATTGCGTAAGGAAACAAAAAAGCCAGAAGTGCCAGTTCAAAATGAAAAAATAAAGCAACCTTGCACTAGACTTCACAGATGTTATATTGTTACAATTTCAGAAGGCTATTGGAGGGCCTATCCATCCAGGGCAACGCCAACCATCCGTTAGTCTAATTAAAACACATCAAGGACTAATTGTTGGTCACCATCACGGAATGAGGCTTACTCACCATGTTTTGGAACAAGACAACATGGGCAAATCCGCCCGCCCCCAGATTGTTCACCATCTTCCATGATCCACAGATTTTCTGGATGTTCGGACTCGGAGCCGGCTGCTCCATCTTAGACAGCTGACAGCGACACATTACAAAGCATATTCAGCTCATGCCAAACCTAGCGCACTGTTACACATTACAGGCCGGTCACAAGGTGCCAGGCTGATGCTTAGTTTCGGTTTTCAGTTTCCTAAGCGAATAAGCCACTGACAGAGGAGGGAGCGAAAATGAGAGAAAGAGAAAGGAAAATGAATAATTAGGTAAGCTTACTCACCTATAATGATTTGTTTCTTTTACGGGGTGTGTTTGGAGTCTCCTGTCATGATACCAATTCACCCATCCGCTGACAGATCCGAGTCGTCAACGGGTGGATTGCTTTGGTCTGTCCGATGTAAACACTGTAGACTTGAATGTTCGTGGTAGTCCGAGAACATTACATTTCAGGCTAGCCAAGGCTACATCATTTCTCTACATTTATGATTAGCCTGGTAAATTAACTGGATGCATGGGCTATGTGAGTTTGTCTCACATCTCGTGGACTAATGTTACAAACAGGAAAACTGCCTAATAACGGGATCACCGATGCTACTGGCGTTTGGGGCAACATCTGGGTGCAAGCGCCAGTGTGTACTTTCCACTTCTTGACGTCAGCGCGGCAAGTAGCCTATCACAGAGCTCCCGACGGCTTACAACTGCCCAGAAACGTGTTATTATGGTCTTCAGAAACAGGTTAGTCCTGGCCAAAGTCACTTGCCATTTCCTCAAATGCAGAGAACATTTTATTACACTTATAGCATCACAATATAGTGGGCAGTTAAAGACTGTTTAATCACTTCGATAAAACATTAAATTTAGAAAAACTCGCAAAGAGGGTCTGCTCAGATTTAGAATCATGCACCTCGGATTTGGCCCCTGGGGCCAACAAATGTGGGTTTTGTTAGATGAAAAGGGATTGAGAGCAGAGTCAAACAACTAATGCAGTTAGTAGCTTGGCAATCACCAGACCAAGTAGCCTAGACCAGCTCAGTCTTTTAAGATTGAACATTATTGGGTAGTCTGCTCTGAGGCAAAATCAAATCGCAAGCAGATCGGGCTGGGTCGACCACATCTAGTTGGCATGCATATTTTACTATAAATCTATGAGGAAATAATATTGTTATTTCGGTCGGACTGTGTTTACCCTGTCTAATCAGCCTGCATAGTTTACTATGAATCTATGAGGAAATATTATTGTTATTTAGATGGGGTGAACAACTCCCCACTCTGGAATGTAGAAGGGAATACATGGAAGGTAATTCAATAATTCAATAACAGAAGACTGAAGTGACACAGCAGCACACACACAAACACACAAACACACACACACACACACACACACACACACACACACGCACACACACGCACACACACACACACACGTGAAGAGTTGAAACATGTCTTGCACCTCAGATTTGGCCCATGGTGCTGACAAATATGGGTTTTGTTAGATGAAAAGGGATTGGGAGCAGAATCTAACAACAGTTAGCCTATAGCCTTTGTATCACCAGACCAAGCTCAATCTTTTAAGATTGAACATTAGTCTGGGGTGTCGGCTCTGTATCTGGGTAAAATCTAATCGCTAGCAGACCGGGCTGCATTTACCTCGTCTAGATAGCCTGCATAATTTAGTTTACATCGATAATGAAATAATATTGTTATTTAGATCGGACTGGGTTTACCTTGTCTAATTAGTCTGCATAATAATCTCCGCCAAGGAGGTTATGTTTTCATCTGGGTTTGTTGGTTTGTTTGTTTGTTTGTTCACAAGATAACTCAAAAAGTTATGGATGGATTTCGACTAAATTTTCAGGGAAGGTCTGAAATTAAACGATTCAATTTGGGGAGTGATCCGTATTACTGGATCCAGGAAGCTGTTGTGTTTTCGCTTGGCGGAGGTCTACGCTCTCGGAGTGCATTTCTAGTTTAATATGAATCTATGAGGAAATAATATTGTTATTTAGATCAAGCTGAGTTTACCCTGTCTAATTAGCCTGCATAATTTACATATGAGGAAATAATATTGTTATTTAGCCTGAGGTTGTGGGCGGGGCTAAGTTCGGCTGGCACCCAGGCTAATATCTACAGTAAATGGGTTGAACAACTCCCCACCCTGGAATTCAAACACACCCGGCAGTCAGGTATACATCAAGAAGATGTGTACGTGTGACACAGCAGCACACACACAAACACACAAACACACACACACACACACACACACACACACACACACACACACACACACACACACACACACACACGAGTTGAAACATCCTACCAGTCTTCATACAATAGCCCGATAATGCATATCGGTGTACCAAGTAGGCTATGTGGCTGATACATTTTAGCATTAAGGGAAAGGTCATTCAACTATATTGTCTGAAGGCCTACACCCTCTATATGTGATGCATATGAGTTGAAACATGTCTCACTTACCTCCATACCATACTCAGTCCTATATTGTTATATCAAATTGTTATTATAAATGAAGCAAGTATTTGGCCTGTAACTAACGTTAAGGAAAAACAATTAAACAGCCTACATTAGGCTACATAGTTCCTAAGTCTAGTCTACCCCCTGTAGTTGTGAGTTTCCATGGGTTAACCCCTTCCTCCATACCATGCGCACAATACATTACCCTGTATTGTAAATAGATGAACCAAGTATACATTTTGACCTTGACCATTAAAGGAAGCTAATTCAACCACCTAAACTGCATATTTTTTTACTGGGTGTGTTTACAGTCTTCTGTCATGATACCCATTCACCCATCCACTGACAGCTCCATTTTTCCAGGCTATTACCTCGTTATGGGCCTTTTGGAACTATTTACAGCCAAATGATAAAATATTTCTACTACACACACATACATGTACATGACTCCAATATCACTGTCAAGTTTGCTGATGACACAGCAGTAGTTTAATTTCTAAGAACAATGAGCAGACTTACTTGAATGAGGTAGACAGACTTACAAACTGATCCTAAGACAACAACCTACTCCTAAATGTCACCAATGCTGATCAGCAGCATACCAACTACTCCAGATCAACGACTCTCGGGTGGAAAGGGTAGAGAGTTTTAAATATTCGTGTGTAGTGTCCAGGGGATGTTGTTGTCTGTGACACTGTCATTCCAATGCAATAAAAGCATTATACATAAGACAAAATATCCTAATAACTAATCAGCTGTTAGATTTTTTAGCATAAACTCCAGGCACATTCATGTAGCCTCCCTGCGGAAAAAACAGCCTGACCAGCTTAAGGTGGTTTACTGGTTGACCAGCCAATTGATGGTTGACCTGCTAGACTAGCAAAACTCTTGCGAAAACATACCTTCAGCTGGTTTTACTTGTCGTACCACCTCAAAATAGTCATTTTAGCTGGTGTCGCTGGTGTTGCTTGTCTACATTACTGGTTTAACTGCCATAACATGCCAGCTTATGTTGGTCATTCTAGCAAACCAGCATGACCAAAGACCAGCTGAAACCAACCACCAGCATAAACTGTTTTCCAGCTGTCTTTTTCAGCAGGGCTATTTTGACTTTAGTTTCCTATTCTGAGGCTTTGCTAACATGTCTGATCTCCATTAAACCCTTCGAAACAAGCATTTCCACATTTTGCATTTGTTTGAAATATTATTATTACACAGATTTGATATTTAGATCTTTCAATACAAACTGTTACAGGTTACAGTCGTACAACCCAGTTATTTATTTATTTTTTTAGGAAGGAAAGGAAAGGAAAGGAAAAAGAAGAGAATCTGCTCTACAGTATGCAAAATGTCATTAATCAATAATCCAACAGAAATATATCCAAGGCCCACTATAGAAGAACAGGCCGAGCCTTGATTAGTCATTAATGCATGAATAAATGAAAAAATAAAAAATAGACTGCTTGACAGAAAATCAATCAAACAACATCCCAATGTTATCTCCGATAGGACTACAGTTCACTAAAAACAACATCAATCAAGCCCAAAAAAAGGACATTGTTATGCCTACTAAAGGCAATTTGCTGTATGTCCACAGGTTGGATCCACAGGGATACACATTAAAGGTAAACATACAGATGTACATCCATTGATTTATTTGAAAAGTAATAATAGGATTTAGGTAACCTATTTATAGGAATAGGTTAATCACTTTTAAAACCCAACAACCCAGTGAAGGATCTATCTACAGTATAGACCAAATGTGTGTGCTGTGGACTCTCTTACTCTCTCTTAGTTTATACATGCGTGCTTGCATTAGATTGGATTCACTGGAAATTACTATTGGGAAGCCTTAAAATGATTACAGTATTGGAGACGGCCGGTGGATAAAGCGGGTACTAATTTCTCAGTATCTGACTGGGACAGAAGTGCTATACTATTCTGCACATTTGCCTTATTTCCAGGCCAATGATTGACTTGTGAGCGGCAACAGTAAGCAATGCAATGGACAGATGGTGGCACCTTAATTAGATAAATATCTAAACTTCACATCTGAGTTGCTCCGGTGAGCCTTGATTCTTTGCTACAGTTTGTCCTATCCCGTTGACGCACCAGATAGTGATTCTTCAGGAGCGCGGAGGATATGTTGTTTTTTCATAATGGACAGATACTTTGTGATTCACTCACTTCTGTCACACATCAGCCTGATATTCTTTAGGCTGCCCAGATCCCCCAGGTGGAGCAGAGGCATGATGGTACTCCCTAATGCTGCAAGGATGTAACTGGGATATTCCACATTACACTTAAACTCCTCATCACTCAGGTTGTGCTCTACGAACAGTCCGACAAGTGGCGGGAGGTAGGACGCTATTGCCATAACGAGGCTGTTGGTGATGGTCTGCATGGCTCTCTGTTTCTGTGGATGGACGTCCCTCCTTCCTGACGGATCTGGCTTTCTCAGAGCGCAGAGGATAGAAACATTGCAGAAGACAATTACAGGAGCAGAAATACCTAGTGTGATTAGGACGGCAATGGAGAAGCCAGCAAACCAGTAGCAATGCCCATAAGCCAGTGTGGAAACCCAGACTGATATACAGACGACCATTTTGTATTTCCCATGTTTCATCTTCATGTATGCGATGGGGTGAATCACAGCCATGTAGCAGTCCACACAAATACAGGACATAAACAAAGGCCGCCCACACACGTTGAAACTGTAAAAGAACACAACTACCAACACAAAGATCTGATCATGCCAGACATAAAAATTGAGCACATTAGGAATTAAGTGCAGGTTGAAAAGTAAGTCCATGATGGTGAGGTTGAGCATGTAGACGTTCTTGGATGAGCTGCTGCGTTGCCTCTGAACCAGCACCCACAGAAGCCACACGCTGGCAGGCACACCCACACATGCACTCGGCACACTGAAGATGGCCCATATCAATGGACCCACAAACAGCTCAGTGCAGAAGGCGTATGTATAGGTGTCATTCATGACATTGGTTGAATGTATGGAATCGCCATATTTGTCCATGATGTGACCTGAAGTCCATTCATGACATGAAATGAGTGTAATAAAAAATCCAAGTAAGATTGAGGCTTAAAATGGCAAAGGCTTAAAATCAAACGTAAAACATGTGTGAACTAAACAATAATAAATTTATCAGGTAGTGAGTCTTACTTGACAACTGAGTTTTTTCTCTGAATCGTCTTGGTTCTGTAGTGACTCTCCGGAGGTCATCTGGTTCTGGTGTACAGTGCCGGGGCTGGATTTGTTGGCTTTAGACTTCATTTGAATAGACAGGCCCCTTGTCACAGGTGTATTAATCAAGGACCATGTCTGCATTCATAATCCAGGAGCTTGATTTTATACACCTGTGGCAAGGGACCTGATGAAACTCATGAGTAGGCTGGGGTTATAGTTATACAGTAAATATTCGGTGGGCTTTTCAATAGGTCATCTTTTTAATCCAAGCTTTTCAGTATTTCTTATATATGATTACTGAAAAATTGAGAAGATTCCATTTCACGTTTTACACAATGACCTCAAGTAGTAATGCATGTCCTAAAGGGGGAATACAGTACATGTTAAAAAAAAAATTGTAATGGTTTAAGGTAGTATAATCCAGCTAGTCTATTATTTTGCCCATAGCCCCTGCCATTATAGATGGAGCTCATTTTATTTTGCATGAATGACACTCATGGTGCTGACAGTGTGGGTGATGTGATGTATAATGTTCTCTGCTTTGCATGTCCAGTTTGCGTAATGTGCTTCTGACATTGTGTGGCTGCATGGCTTGTGGGCACTGAATGTGGAAAAAAGCCTTAGAGGTCAAGTCTGACAGCATTTGTGCATGGCCCCTAACAAATAAAAATCATTGTGCAGAGTACAAGTACAAAGACAAACGAAATGCAGTTTGGGTCTAACCAGAAGTGTAAAAAATCAGAAAGTGCAATGTGATATACAAATATAGACAGACTGAACAAGGAATATGCAGTGTCGACAGTAGTAGCCTATACAGTTGCTTTACAGACAGTGGTTTAGAGTAATAAATTAAATATAGGCCTAAATAAATAAATGTGCAGTGTATTGGCAGTTACCATACGAGCAGAATAAATATGGATGTAAGATGTAGGCCTACAATGAACAGCATTGAAATGTGCAACAATGTGGCCAATATTGCCAATGTGGCCTATATTGCCAAAGGTATGGGGTCACCTGCCTTGACTAGAGAATATGTAAAGCAATGCTTGGTGACACAGTCAGAAAAGAAGGTTCGACTTCTTAGTTAGCCAGCTAGGCTAGGCTAAACAATCCTTTTAAGAATTTGAAGAGAGAAAGTATTTTGGACACATACCTTAATTTAGGCTAATCCTAATCGTAGTTTGGTTTGTTTGCCAAATCAAGAGCAGTACCGCGTCTGGCTCACTCCATGTCTGACTTGCTTTATTTTTCTCTCTTATGTTTATATGCCTTTGCTTTTGCAGTCAGTGGCCTATGCTATTTGTAGCCTACGTGCAATGTGTTTGTGTGTATTTCTGCGCTGTTTTGCGATTGTCCAGACAGAGGAGCTGCATGTGACGCGCCTTGTGTTCCATGCCTGACTTCTTTTCGTTTTTTTCTTTTATTTCAGCATTAAAACGACAAATTATGTGGTGTCAATCATTCCACATAAACACAAGGCATCAAGGGAGGACAACCTGTCACACATGTAAGCACCTGTAAACACAATGTACCATAATGCTTTGTGGTTTCATATGTTTTATTTTCTATACCTGTACACCAATCAAATGTCTTTATTTGTTTGCTTTTATTTGAATTGTTTTATCAACCAATGTTTTTTCTGTATTTGGTTTATGCCCGCGAAGTCGCGGGGAATACGAACATTCTAGCGAACGAGAGACTGCTGCGCCGTCAGGCTCGTCAGTGCGCGGCCCGGAGACGCAAGAGAGAGTCCGTCAGCTTGTGCTCTCCTGAAAGTTTGACATTGACAGTGGCGACTTTTTTAGGTGTACGTTCGAGTACCCAGGCCCACGAACGGAGGCTGGTTTCTGTCGCCTCTTCGTTTACCTCCGGTGCTGAGCTCACCGCCGGACTGATCTGCTTGGAGAGAGACACGATCATTTCCTGCGGGACCCCTGGACCCTGCCTGCCGGGACCCCGTCTGCGGAGCTACCGGGCGACTGACTTTCCTCCGGTGCTAGGCCCACTGGCGGACCGACCCTCTGTTGTCCTGCTCCCGTTGGCTAGCTCTGCTTGCCTCCCGTCTGCGCGTGGACACCGGTTCGACCGAGTGGAGTTGGATTCGTGAGTACACTGACTTACACACACCCTCGGTTGTCGCCAGGAGCGACCGGCGAATCGGACGTTCCGTGCAGCGGTTGCTGCCTTGCTTGCAGCTCGGAGAGCTGTCACTCGTGCACCACCGAGCTCCCACGGAAAGCGCTTGGGGGGTTATGTATTTATTTTGTATATTTATATGTCAGCACATGATTGTTTTATCTGTGTATTAGTGACTAGTGTCTTCCACATTGGTAGCTCAACTGCTTAGCAGCTAGCTGTAAGCTAACAGGCTAGCCGAGCGTTACTGTTAACGTTCGGTTAATTTCAGTCAGGGTAGCTGCTAGACATTGGTTTCACCCTCCAGTTCACTTCTTATTTGAACCTCTTTAATGAATAAATGTTTTATTGTTATTTCATTATGTCCTGGGTGTATTGGCATTTCATTTATTTATGCATTACACTATTTGTTTAATGAACACTTGTTTCTCCCACTTCATATATTTAATTTCTGTAACATTGCACAGTACACGAGCTTTTGGGTAAGTGTGTAGTAATTTTACAGTGGAGGCACCGCGCTAATATATAATTCTTTATCATCTTGTTTAATGCTAGCCTACTGTTTCAGCCAGCTCACCACACCACCGCTGAGAGCCAAGGGATGCTGTTTTGCGCCACTGTTTGATTTAACCTGTAACGAATGCCTTATAACGCAAACCCGTCAAGATGGGGTTACACACACGTTCATCTCTTACTTTTTAATGATAGGGTAGGCCTGCGGGAGGCTAATAGTAAATACAAGTAGGCCTAGGCTAAGCTAAATAATGTTTCCTTATCATTATATTTTTCGCAAAAGTAAGTAATGGACATGATTTTGCGACATACAGATTGACCTGCAGATGGGTTGACTGACAGCCCATCTGCAGATAGAATGTTGATAAAATGCATCTCTGAACCCCCCCTTTATGACGTCATGTTATCTTATATGACGCAATGCTGAGTATAAAAAGCCGCTGTCTTTGTATTTCTTTCATTATTATTCATTGCGGATAGGCGAACTAGCAGCAATGTTGTGCTGCCCGTGTTTCCCCATTGGGAAGGTAATGATAACAATATGGCTCAAACACCTTGGGGGGGGGGGGGGGGTCAGGGGGTAGGCTTTATATTTCCATGCAATGCCCTAACCAAACTGAGATTATTTCACAATGTATTTCAGCTCAACAAAGTTCACCCAGTGCCAGTGGGAGAGGCTGCAATCCCCAGACCTCAGAGGTAATCTATTTTGCATTGTATGTGTCATATAATCATGCACTACTGTAAGTAACAAGGGATGCTATTGAGCCGGTGTTAAGTTAATGATATGGGCATAAAATCTGTAAAAGTTTGTGAAGATTAGGTCTATAGGCTAAATATTGTTTCTATAACTGTTCTGAATCTGATCCGGCCAGAGCCAGGACCATGTACTGTAGCTCCAGGTGTGTCTTTGAAGTTTACAGATTAGTTCAGCAGTGTCTTGCAGTGTCTATGCAAGCTTCTTTGTTCATAATTGTCAAAGTACATGATAAACTACATCTAGACAGGTGGCTACACTTTATAAATGGCATAACATTTACTGTATATGGAAATAAACCCAGTTTAAACTGTGGGCCAGACCTGCTACTTGAACCCAGTTCCAGGCGTAGGGAATTGATTGCCCACCCCTGGTGTGCACTGTAGACTACTGGGCTCAGTGGTCAAGGCCAGCGGTCCAAGAACGGTTACTATAGTTACGGTTCTGTTTATGCTAGATCGTTCTGTTCACCTGCATTGAGTTAATTCTGATTATCTACTTCCTCCAACCCATCCAATCACCTCTCTGATATCTCACAAAGGGTCCGCCGCTTCTTCAAGAGGCTGAGGAGATTGTTGAAAAAGAAGGAGAAGAAGACTGTAGAGTCTGTCCCCCCTCAGACGTAAGCTTAATGATAATTCAGAAGTCTCTTTCTCTCTCTCTCTCTCTCTCTCTCTTCCTCTCTCTCTCTCTCCCTCTCTCTCTCATCCTCTCTCTCTCTCCCTCTCTCTCTTTCTTAAATTCATATTTAAATTCAAAAGGAGCTTTATTAGCATGACCATAACGTTGTACACTACAGTATTGTCAAAGCATTTGGATCAAATACATCAGAAAGGGAGGGGAGGGGTTAAGTAAGGGGGAAACACACAAATAAAATAGAATAATGATACTCTCTCTCACACGCTGTGGTCATACTGTAGGTGCAAGTTAGTGTGCTTTGTGTTTCAGTCTTGACTAACTGTTTTCTCCTACTCAGGGACACCTTTGTGGTGGAGGGACCTGTTAAAGACGAGGCCCCATCACCAGGATGTAAGCCTGAGGGCCCTGTCACCAGCCTCACCCCTCATGCCCCTGAGGACCTCACAAAGGAGGAAGAGGAGGAGGAGGAGAGGAAGGGGGAGGTAGATGGTTTTTCTATAAATGAATTCAAGCGATTGATTAATGGCCTATGTTCCGAAAGGAATACAAAAGTAAGTAAGTCTATCTTGCTGTAGCTAAGCTCCAGTTGATACAGTTGATACGGAGCAAGGAGTCAGCGGAACCTACTGTACATAAGGCTTGTTCTCATGCATGCTGTTGGCTGTCAATGGGAGATGATGACCCACGATGGGACTTTTAGTTTGAGTCTCCTGAACTGATGTTTAGGGGGTTTACTGATCTCATGTCTTCGTAAGCGGCACGTGTCCAATTTAATTTGACCTCAGAGATGAAAGCTGCAGGGAATCTAGAGAACGTATAAATTGCGTTGTTGTAAATGTTCGATATTCTTAGGCGGAGATTGTGAGAGGCCCAAGGCATGAGACGCCCCAAAGCCTCAAGGAGGAGGGAGGGGAGTACACCAGCCCCTCCCATGCCCCGGTCACGGAGACCTCCTCTGGAGTCACCAGCGTCTCCTCCCATGCCCCGGTGAAGGAGACCTTATCTGGGGCCACCAGCGTCTCCTCTCTGGACCGGTTCGTGCTGCTGCTACTGTACATTTGACAACATAACACAACATACATTCACGGACAGTATGTCAACATCTAACTGCGCTGAACTTGTCTTTTCACAGACTTGCCGTCCAGGTAATGGACCAGTCCGGAGGGAGGGCATCTAGGGGCAGGAGCAGAAGCTCCTGCCCGGCCCCAACTACCCCAACTGCCCCCGAGCCCCCCAGGGTGTTATTCCACCAGTACCTGCTGCAGCTGAAGTGCAGAGGGTATGTCACCCAATGACTGAATCCTCATCACAACTTTGTCCGGAGACTGTTGTTTACACACAAATGCACACACACACATCTACCCCTGGTTGATTTGATATATTGAACTTGATACCGGGACAGTGTTCTATCTATTAACCTAAGCCACTTGATTTTATTGTCTGGAAGACATTATTATGTTTACAGTTTTTATACTGTAGGCAGTTAGTTCCAGTCCTTGATTATGACAGGCTGAGCCCTGTTTTACAGTAAACCACTGCAAAATACTCTTGCTCTGCAAAATACTCTTAGCCTCTTAGCTGTTGCAAAATCACTGCAAAGCACTGCCTCTTGGTGCTAACGGCATTTGCACTGGGTTGTCCGTGGGTGACGTGACTTGATGTGCCCCTCCCTGCAGGCTGCCCAACCTGGGCCAGACGTGCTACGTC
>NC_085015.1:8937053-8959553 GCF_963854185.1 Sardina pilchardus | reverse complement strand
ACATTGGTTTTACATGTCTTTAATGTCTCTGCATGACATCTGTTTTCCTGCATAATGGTTCCTTCATGAGAAATACATGTTAAATTGTCTTCCACACAGGACTCTCACCTTGATGTTGTTGTTTGTGTGTGTGTGTGTGTGTGTTTTTCTAGTGAGGCAGACCACTACTGTCTGCCCCCTGCCCTCCCCCATCAACATCGGGGGTAAAAGGCGTCAGCATCACTCCATCAGGCTGGCATGGCAACCAATGGATGACCCCACCACCAAGGTCAATAGAAATTATGTTACACCAGCATTTTATTTCTTGCATAATGGTTTCTACATATGAGACACATGGTCAATTTGAAACATTTTGATTACACTATTCTCACCGTGTTTCTCGTTTCCTTGGTGATTTTAGTGAGGCAGATCACCCACCTTCCCACCCTACAGGCCCCTCACCCCACTCGTCATCAGGGGTAAAAGGTGCCAGCATCACTCCAGCGGGCTGGCAACCAATGGGCGACCCTCCATAAAGGTGATATCACACCAACATCCAATCAGATTGGATGAAAGGAGGCCACTACATCACCGACTGCGAGGTCACCCCAATAATAACATCAGAGGAGGCTGTTCTCAAAAACCGGGAGAGAACGGCCTACATCCTGTTTTACATCAAAAAGGTATTTTACACCGTCAACCACAGCGGAATTCTCTGAATTATATACACATCTCCTGTGTCTTCCTAATGTTTATTTACTCTTCCATGAAGGTTTACAGAATAGTCTCTCACATTGGTTTTACATGTCTTTAATGTCTCTGCATGACATCTGTTTTCCTGCATAATGGTTCCTTCATGAGAAATACATGTTAACTTGTCTTCCACACAGGATTCTCACCTTGATGTTGTTGTTGTTTGTGTTTGTGTGTGTGTGTGTGTGTGTGTGTGTGTGTGTGTGTGTGTGTGTGTGTGTGTGTGTGTGTGTGTGTGTGTGTGTGTGTGTGTGTGTGTGTGTGTGTGTGTGTGTGTGTGTGTGTGTGTGTATCATTCTAGTGAGGCAGACCACTACTGTCTGCCCCCTGCCCTCCCCCATCAACATCGGGGGTAAAAGGCGTCAGTATCACTCCATCAGGCTGGCATGACAACCAATGGGCGACCCTTCCATAAAGGTGATATCACAGCAACATCCAATCAGATTGGATGAAAGGAGGCCACTACATCACCGACTGCGAGGTCACCCAAATAATAACATTAGAGGAGGCTGTTCTCAAAAACCGGGAGAGAACGGCCTACATCCTGTTTTACATCAAAAAGGTAATTTACACCGTCAACCACAGCGGAATTCTCTGAATTATATACACATCTCCTGTGTCTTCATAATGTTTATTTACACTTCCATGAAGGTTTACAGAATAGTCTCTCACATTGGTTTTACATGTCTTTAATGTCTCTGCATGACATCTGTTTTCCTGCTTAATGGTTCCTTCATGAGAAATACATGTTAAATTGTCTTCCACACAGGACTCTCACCTTGATGTTGTTGTTTGTGTGTGTGTGTGTGTGTGTTTTTCTAGTGAGGCAGACCACTACTGTCTGCCCCCTGCCCTCCCCCATCAACATCGGGGGTAAAAGGCGTCAGCATCACTCCATCAGGCTGGCATGGCAACCAATGGATGACCCCACCACCAAGGTCAATAGAAATTATGTTACACCAGCATTTTATTTCTTGCATAATGGTTTCTACATATGAGACACATGGTCAATTTGAAACTTTTTGTCTACACTATTCTCACCGTGTTTCTTGTTTCCTTGGTGATTTTAGTGAGGCAGATCACCCACCTTCCCACCCTACAGGCCCCTCACCCCACTCATCATCGGGGGTAAAAGATGTCAGCATCACTCCAGCAGGCTGGCAACCAATGGGTGACCCCTCCATAAAGGTCAAATAAAAGCATAAAAAACAGTAACGTGTTCCTTGAAGTTGAGTTCAGTTCTCGGTCACCGATTGAGGAGTGTTGTAAAATATACATGCTAAAGCTGTAAGGGAAGTTCTGCAGAGAAACCTGCAAGCATTAAACGAGCGAAAACAGCAAAGAAATCGCCAAACCTGCGTAGTGCTGTGATTGTACACATTTGTGTTTGACATCTTTTCACTTCAAATCACAGACGCCTTCATCCACCGACCTGCACTAAATCAGACAGGCCATCAGCATGTGTCCTTCCTGCTAGCTATGCTGCAAGGCCATATACTGTATGTAGGCTACCTCAATATGTGGGCACTGATCTCTCTGCTTGTATCAGTGTATTTCAGTGTATCAAACAGGGTACTACTGAGCATGCTCTGTGATTTTACACAATGCTTTTTCACCTTCAAAAGTCAAAAGTCAGTCTATGCTGCAAGGTCATATGTAGCTCAATATGTGGGCACTGATCTCTGCTTATATCAGTATATTTTTAAAACAGGGTGCTACTGAGCATGCTCCGTGATTTTACACAATGCTTTTTCACCTTCAAAAGTCAAAAATAATTTCTGAAGGAAGCAATGATCCACGAATGGTTCGTACAATTATATTTTTATTTGACTTTTTTTTTCTCTATGCCTCCCCCCCAAAAAAGCTCATATACAAACAAGTCTTTCTCATACAATTCAGTTTTTACAAGCTTTAAATGATTATAGAGCCAGGATGCGGAAACATACAAAACCAAAAGGCTCAACATATTTCATTGGTGGCCGAAGTGAAACAAACAAAAAACAAAATAATAAATAAAAACGGAAAAAAAAAATAAAAAAATAAACACAAAACAAAAGAACACTGGAAAATAAACGTCATGTCACAGTCATTAAGTGCATTGTCGGCATGGTGAAGGACACATAAGCATAGAAAACAGCTTTTTAGATAGCAGACCCCCCCCCCTTCCCCCATCCCCAAAGTCAGTCCTATAATCAAAACATGACATTAACAAAACAAAGAATAGGAATATATTAGCCTGCTTTTTCAAACACACTGAACATAACATACAAAGGAAAGCAGATCATAATATTTCATGCTTGGTATATACATTGTAACATTCAAAGATGTTGGCAAGAAATGGATAAGATGCCATGTCATAATAGTCTCCATTTCAGAAGCACAGCGCTGAACCAGTGGCCAGGTGGTTTCCATGCAAACGGAATGGATGCCATGGAGACCCTGCAGCTGCATTATGATGTCACAGAGAGGGAAGAGAGAATAGAACCCAGAGTGCTTAGCGACGCATACGCGCACTCAGTGAGAAAAAGAGAGAACGAAAAAAGGGAAACATTGTTACAGGAAATTGGTTCTACAAACAATATACACTGAGATTTGGAGGCTGAGGGCCCTTTTGAGGCAGAAAATGTTCGGACAATACTCCATCTCACGGTTCACCAAGAACACACTAGGTGTCTCTTTATAAACCCAAACAGCACAATATCCAGAAAGGTCATCTGGCACTCTGAACAGTCATGAAAACATTCCCCTAAACAACAGTCAATACTGACTCCAAGTAGCCCAACCATGACAAAACACACAATACTGAAGCCAAAAGGGAAAAGCATCCTGAACTTGAAGGATGTGATGGTGTAATATCTGTTGTTAAAAACGTATTAGAGAAAGCAAGACAAAACCACTACTGTTCCAGGAAAGGAAGAAAGGGACAAAGACATGATGAGGACGAGGAGAAAGAAAGAGAAAAGAGAAAGAGGAGAGGCGTAGGTGGGTGAAAAGATATGAGAAACCCACAGTCCTCCTTGTCTTTCTGTATAAACCTATTGTTTGATGAACTGTTCTCCAACACTTCTGCAGAACATCCAACACCCCTCTCTGTCTCCCCAGATTCAAAGGAGAACTCTGAACTCTGTGTGTGTGTGAGAGAGAGAGAGAGAGAGAGTAAGTAAGAGAGAAAGAGAAGAGGGAGAGAGAGAAAGAGTTCATCATCCTTAAGTACTGTAAGTTCTAGTATACAGAAGCCTGGCACAGTCCTCAAACAAAACCACAAGCCTGATTGTGCGGATATCTGTAGGCTTTGGGTTCGGTACGGGGCCACACAGGAGGCAGGTCATCATCTCACCCACCTGCTGTCAGTGTGTGTTCTCACATCATGATTATCGTCTTCATCGCCACCTCGGCAAATCTTCATCATCACAGTATTCATCTTGATCTTCATAGTTATTATCATCTCAGTCATCTTCATAGTTATCATCATTATGCTCTTCTTCTTCATAGTCATCATCATCATCATCAGCTTTCAGTCATCTTCAATCATACAACTGCATCATCTGCTCACCTCTTCACAATCTCCAACATGCCTTTTTTCTAAGTGTAGACACCAGTGTAGAAGACAGACAAGAGTTCTTCCTAACATAGAAACAGAGAAGTTCTTCTGAACACTAAGTTACTCCCAAGCACATGGCTATTTTACCTGCCACAGTCTGTTTGCTCACAGCTGATTGTTACTGTACGTGTGGGGAAGGGAGACGATGTCCTGAACAGCATCAGAATCTCAAACACATCCGAACCTCTCTACACACACACACACACGCGGTGTGGTTTGGTTCGGAACAGGACTCGCACCAGATTCAGCTGTGGTGGATCCCACGCCATGCCACTTCTGGAGGGCTCAGAAACCGAAGCTGATGGGCGGCGTTATGGGTGAAAAACACAAGATGCTCTCCACTGCCCTCTGCTGGTATAAAGTTGGCATTGCGACTGCCTTTTGACATCCAAGGGCCTGAGTGGAGACATGGCTTTATGTCTGAGTCCTTACTCCGTAGATCTCAACAACAACCGCAAACACACATGCACGGGCTTCCAAAACATACATTACGCCCTATAACTTCAAAATTCTGAAATTATCCTTCAGATTGATCTCCCTGTTGGATCGTGTGTGCCATGTTTAAATAAGTGGTAGTGCAATTAAGAAGCCAAAGAAAGTACAGAGCTTCGTGGAAGCCCAAGTCTTTTTTTTTCTATGAGTGTTACAATTTATAGGATAGCAAAGTTGCTGCAAGTTTAATGAAGTCATTTTTTTCCTGTCTCTTCACTGACTGCCATGGTTGATATTCTCACATGGTCCATTCATTTGATGCATGTGTTAAGGATGCTCAGACTTGTTTTGTAATAAAACAAGGGCCACGTGAAGAAATGAAAAGTTCCTGTCATCCTCATTCTTTTCACCTAATTAACAGCTGAAAATGTAACTGTGTCCAACAGAAACAGGAAGTATCTTAAACCTGCAAGTAATTTCATACTGGCACCTCCAGAGGATATGGCAGAAACCCAAAGAAATGGTTTCCAGAAAAAAAACTAAACAAACAAACAAACAAAAAAAGAAAAACAGGGCCAATGGGGTTTAGAGGACAAATGTCTTGATTTGTTCTTCTATATTTAACCTAACAGTAGGTTACTGCAAGATACAAAACACATTGATTTTCAACTTGCCTCCTTTTTGAATGTCAAATCTATAATACCTCTAGCAAGTTGCACTCTATTGTACCTACTACATATACATATATATTGTATACTGATGTGTTGTCATACAATATAAGCATAATATTGCAACTGGCAGGTGTATAATTGATATAGTCTTCATTTCCATACGCAGTAATAAAAACATATACCCTTGTAGTTTTGATATCACAGAGCATACACAGACATGACATTAACTAGTGGCAGAGAGAGAAAGAGAAAGGGCCATCTTTCACACCAGAGGGACAACAGACGGCACAGATGAAAAAGAGAAACATTCAGTCTGTCGGATGAGTGTGAACGACACCGTAGGCTTTTCACTCCAGTGGTGGCTGGCCACTGGACTGAGAAGGGACAGGCTTAGACAAGTGCGTACATGTAAGTGTACTGTAAGTGTAAGTGTGTGTGTGTGTTTGTGTGTGTGTGTGTGTGTGTGTGTGGGTATGTGTACACATGAGTTTGTGTGACTGTGTGTACATTAAGTGGCCACAGAAAACAGCCTCTGAAGCCACTGGTTGTTCTGTCAAGGGGATAACAATGTCTTCCTCGCACACAAAATAAAGCAAAGCATAGGCCAGGCATGCCTGTCAAAAACACATGCAGAGAGAGGGAGAGAGAGAGAGAGAATGAACGAAAGAAATATAGCTAGATAGAAAGAAAGATAATAGATATAGATAGAAAGAAATAGAGAAATAAGAAAGAAAAGATACAAAGAAAGTCATAAGATTTGATAAAGGAAGGAAAGAAAAGAAAAGACTCAACTCTATTCTACAAACTCTGACTAGAGGCCAGGGTGCAGGCACACTTACAGGGCAGAGGTTCTGGAGAGGGCATTGCACCTAACACCATGGGCACACAACACACCCACTAATCCATAAGTGGCATCCCTCCATCTAACTCTCTCTCTCTCTCTCTCACACACACACACACACACTCTCTAAATCACCTCAGTCGTTTCTAATGTTTTGTACTGCATGTCAGAACTCTCACTCCCTCTTCCTTTGCCCTCTCCATCTCCACCTCCATCTCTCTTGTGGTCTCTTCCTCTTTTGGCCTTGGCAGTGGTGGAGAAGCAATGTGATTGGTTGCTGACGGGCTACCCACAATCCTTCGGTATAAGGGTGGATGCCACGCTCCTGTGTGTGCGTCTCCCAGAGCAGGGGGCGTGTCACAGAGGGAGTGAGTTCGGCACGCGCTCACACCGCACAGGGTCACATGATGGGGTCCGCCCTCAGTCATGGAATGTGAAATACGTGGTACCCTGCACTACCAATGGGGATACCATGGTAACCGCCTCCACTGCCCCACTGCTCTCCTCCGCCCAGGTGAAAATGTCACCTGGAGTCATGGAAACGCCATCCCCATTATGTCTCTTACAGTGCCTAAGCTCCAATGGATGACGAAGGAGTCATCAATTCTCACTGGAGGTGAAATGTCCTAAAGATGTGAGAGATGTTTGGTCCCAAATCAGAAACGTGGTGAAAACAAAAAGACGTCCTGAAATAAAGGATGTGAAAAAGGAGTCTCTGTGTGTATGTGTGTATGTGTGTATGTGTGTGTGTGTGTGTGTGTGTGTGTGTGTGTGTACACATGTGTGGGTATGCATCAACTTTCGCCATATCAGTTCTTCTTTTCAGGGCACATTCTCTTCCTATCTCTTTCTCTCCTTCTCTCCTGCTTCCTCTGTCTCCTCACAACAACAAAAAAAACCCAAACGCGGTAACATCCCAGAATGCTTTGCCACTGCTCCATGCCCCGGCCAGGTGTCCCAGCTGTCCCCACCAAGCGTCTGTGCCAAGTCCACGGGGCCGCCGCCGCCACGTCTACCGGCCACGCCGAAAGTCGAAAAGAGGCTAACGAGGAACGCTAGGGGGTCAGAGCTTCGCCAAACCCCTCCACCAATCAACCGCCTCCCTCCCCTTCCTTACCTTTCCAAAACCCCTTCGCTCCCTCACTCTCTCCCTCCTACCTCCTCTTCATCCTCCTCGTAAATGAAAAAACCACCAGGTGGGGGGGGAAGGGGGCAGGCAGGTGGGCACCTCGTCGCTCCCCTCCACCTGTGCCGCCACGCCCCTGCTCCCCTCTCCCGCGCCCTCCACCTCCCCTCGCCTCACTTCTTGACGGCCTGCCGGTAGCTGTGCCTCTGCCCCTCGTTGCGCTTGTTGTTGTTGCTGCTGCTGCCGCCGCTACCGCCGCCGGCCACCGGGGCGGCGCTAGAGTGACCGGTGGCACCAGCAGTAGCGGTGGTGGCGGCGGCGGTGGTCGTGCCCGCTGTAGCACCAGCGTTGGTGCCCGCCGCCGCCGCAGCGCCAGCGCCGGCGTTGGTGGCGTCGGCCACGTCGACGGCGGTGGTGGTGGTGACGGCGCTGGCCTTGCTGGGCGGGTCGCGGATGCTGCTGGCCAGGCTGCAGTCCTGCAGGGTGGGGCTGGAGTGGGTGCGCTGGAGGCCGCCCTCCTCCAGGAGCTGGGCCTCGAACACCGACAGGTCCTCCTCGCCGCTGCGCAGCTTCGCACGCAGCAGCATCATGTAGGTGCCATAGCGCGTTTTCTGAATTGGGGGAGGGAGGGGTGGGGGGGGGGGGGGTGTGCAAAGGTAAAGGTAATGAACAGAGAGAAGAAACAGGGAAGACAGAGAGAGAGAGGGAGAGAGAGAGAGAGAGAGAAAGGCAGAAAAAGGGAAAGTGAGGGAGAGGCATGTGGTATGAACAGGGAAGAGAATGACGATGGAGGGTGGGAGAGAGAGGGGTATGGAGCACAAGAGAATGGACCAAGAAGAAATGAGGGAGAGAGGGACAAAAGGAGAGAGAAAGGACAGATAAGAGAAAAATTAGAAATACAAGAGTGGAAGGGAAAAATATTGAAGGTAAAGATGGGAAGAGAGGGAGAGAGAGTTTACGGGGATGGCAAAAGAAGAGAAAAACAGAGAAAGGGAGACAAAAAGAAGAGAGGAGAAGATATCTAAATCACATACTGTAAGAGCAGCTGTGCTAGTAACGGCAATTTAAATGTAGCATGCCAGCTAAACGCTATACTTCACAGAGTAAACACTGGACCACTGCTAAAACTCTGGAAGTCTGCCCAGAGTACATAAAACATAAAACTGTTAAACCCCTGAAAATGCATTTAAACTTAATATACATCTCATACAGACACTTTGGCATCTTAATGGTCTTCTTAATATAGACCTTAATGATCTGCTTCTTTTATGGACAAATTGACCATAAAATGGCAACCTTTCCAAAGGGAGAAATAGTGGCTTGTTTCTCACCTCAAACTCTAGGTACTCATCTCGCAGGCGATACTCCTCAAGCTCGCGACCTTTGACCTTGCGGTCAGGTGGATAGGAGCGCAGCTCTGCGAGCTCGCTGGTGATGGCGCGGCACCGAGCCTCGTGAGCCTGCATCTGCTCCTCCTGAGAGAGAGAGAGAGAGAGGGGGAGAAAGAGACCACAGACGCTCAAATGACTGTACAGTGAACAAGCGAGCAAGCATACAGCTTGACGGTATCTCATTTCACTGAACATACACACATGACAGGTGTGTGTTTACACCACAAACACGTCTTCAGACAAGTCAGTTAATTTCATACATCTACTACATTCGCATGCCAATCATCTGCTCAAACACAGTTTTGTTTTACATCCAAGGGTCAAATCAATTTAATTGTCAGGAGGAGTAAAGACATATCTAAATATCGAGAGAAAAAGGCTGATAAGGACAGTTAGTGGATACGGGTTTGATGGTATCTTGTTTCATGTATCTGTAGGGCACTGAGCAACACACAGTGACGACAAGTGTGTTTACAGGACAAGCAAGACAGGAGGAGTCATTTCATTTCAATGGAAAGAGAAGACAACAGAGAGAGCGAAAGAGATAAAGAGAGAGATTAAGAGAGAGGGAGAGAGAGTTAATAAACTCAACCCCACAGTTTTCATCCACAGACTTTCATCCAGTGTCATGTCATCCCAGTAATGGCGACATGCGTTGAGGGGTCTGTGGTGTGGAGGTGGTGTGAGGAGCCATTTTGCTTGAGCGGTTCGGCCCTGACATTCCCTGGAATCTACACTGCCCATCTACAGTACCTGCCTACTGTATGTACTGTACCCATATTTCTCTCTCTCTCTCTCTGTCTCTCTCTCTCTCTCTCTTCTCCTCCCCCCCATCATCATACATCCACCACTCAGAGACACACTGACAGACTTGAGACTCGAGATTGAATCCAGACAAAGCAGTTATCATCATCATCATCATCATCATCTATGACAGTTCATCGATCCACAGGAGAGGTGTTGCATTCTCTTGAGTTGTGGGTTCAATTCTTTGTACTGTGCTGTAGTATCTCAAAATCTCAAAATGTTATCTCAACATTTTGACTAAATAACTAAAACTAAAATATTGACTTAGTACCTGATTTTGACTGAGCCCTTATCCAGCAATTGAAAAAAACAAATTCTATTCTATTAAATGAAGATATAGAAAATACTCCTTCCGGAATTATTTCGGATAACAAATTAGATCAAATCTTGGAGATGGGGTTTTCAAAAGCAAAAGAGACATTCCAACATAAAATCAGATCATGTGTCAGGACCACTTGGCTCAAAGCAGAGCGGACATAGGAGAGACCACACTGAACCTAATGTTTAAAGCAAATTATGTTTATTTAACAAATAAGCATAACAAAGTCAGTAAATGGGAAGCTAACCAAAAGTGTGGTTCAGTGTAAGTGTAAAGCAAAAGGTAAATAGAATAGTAGCAACGACAATCCAATCCTACATTTGATCTGGATCAAACCCGCTGTTGCCTACACAGAGCCTGTACCTTTTGCTTTGGATGAAAGCATCTGGCAAATCACTCTAAATAAAGAAGTACATTTACTTAACACTTTATATTCACTCATTTTTCTTCAGCTTACAGACTGAAGCGCTTACCTGTGTGAGCTTGGAGGCGGAGCCTGGTAAAAGGGGCCGGCTAAACTTCTTCTGGGAGCCAATGGCTGCAGGCAGGGGCGGAGCCGAAAACATGGCCGCCACTGTGTTGATGCGGGTGATCCAAGACTGCATCTGCTCAGCGTTCCTGTGAGTTAAATAACACACACACACACACACACACACACACACACACACACACACACACACACACACACACACACACACACACACACACACACACACACACACACACACACACACACACACACACACACACACACACACACACACACACAGGTTTAATAATTAGCACTGACACTCTATAACTTATAACTTCTCTAATTGGTGATCATGACAACTAAAGGCAAGTGTTAACGTCTCTGGTAGAATCTTTCTTTGATGGGGAGGAAGTGTTTTAATGGCCAATTAACAGCAAGGATAAGCATCTGACAGGACAGTTACATACAGTACACACAAAAGAGAGAGAGGACACACACACACACACACACACACACACACACACACACACACCTGTGTGCATACAGTATGAGTGCATCTGTGCGTGTGTGTTGAGAGGGAGAGAGAGACAGAGGGAGAGAGAGAGACAGAGAGACAGAGAGAGAGAGAGAGAGAGAGAGAGAGTGTGCGCCTGTGTGTGTGTGTGTGTGTGTGTGTGTGTGTGTGTGTGTGTGAGAGAGAGAGAGTGTGAATCCAGCTGACTGCAGATGAAGTACTGCATGCACTACTCCCACAGGACCACATGCTCTGCTCCAGTTGCAGCTCGCATTGTCCCAGATACAGACACACACACACACACACACACACACACACACACACACACACACACACACACACACACACACACACATAGAGAGAGAGATACAGACAGACACACGCACATAGATATGCGAAAACCCATGTATAAATGAGTACACACAAACACACGTACGCACCCACACACACACACAGGCTTATAGAACAGGGTGCATCCCTAAGGCTATAGCAAAATCCTCCAGAGCTCCTGCGCAATAAACTCAACTAAATCCACCGGGCTGTTTGTCTATCTGTCACTCAGACCTTTCCCCTCCTGCAGGTAAATACCCACCATTGCTCAACTCTGTGTGTGTGTGTGTGTGTGTGTGTGTGTGTGTGTGTGTGTGTGTGTGTGTGTGTGTGTTCAGACCGTTAAAGCATTAAACTACAGGACCACCACCAGACTGTTTGTCTATCTGTCACTAAGACTTTTTTACTGCTGCAGGTAAGTGCTTCCATTTGCTTTGAAGGTAGATTTGTGCGTGTGTGTGTGTGTGTGTGTGTGTGTGTGTATGCGTGTTTATGTGAGAGTGACTTTTCCCTTCCGCAGGCAAGTGCTTCCATTTGCTTTGAAGATGAATGTGTGCGTGTGTGTGTGTACGTGTGTAAGTGTGTGTGTGTGGTGTGTTTTGCGTGTGTGTGTGTGTAGGGAAAAAAGTACAACCATATCAATAAACATTACATTATTACATTACAATGAATAGTTTGTGGGTCTATAAAAGCCCACTTATGAATAGATCCATGCACCCATACACAGATCTCTGGATAAAATGCACAGGGAGAGAACACTGGACATTAGAACCACGTGTCTACCTGAAGGGTCAGCTGGTTTGGTGAACGGCTGGAACAAGTATGCAGTAGGAATTTTACTCTCTAAAACTAAAGGAGTTTTTCTAGGAAAAGTAGTCACCCGAATTCCCTAAATCCTGGGATGTGTACAGGTGTGTGTGTGTGTGTGTGTGTGTGTGTGTGTGTGTGTGTGTGTGTGTGTGTGCGCGTGTGTCTGAAAAGAGGTAAAAGAGGTAAAATAGGTGTAAGAGGTAAAGCCTCCATTCAGCAGAGTGCAGGTACAAGACATTTGGTCGCTTGTTGTGTGAGTGTGTGTGAGTGTCTGTGTGTGTGTGAGTGTGTGTGTGTGTGAGAGAGAGACTCACGGGGCCTGAAAGAGGTACAGCCTCCAGTCGGCGGTGCGCAGGTAGAAGACGTTGGGCCGCTTGCTGTAGTCGGTGGCGCGCACGGCCAGGGAGTGGTGAATGGACACGGCGTTCTTCAGGTCCTCTTCAGACAGCTGCTTATCCGGCCTGTACTCACCCTAAACACACACACACACACACACACACACACACACACACACACACACACACACACACACACACACACACACACACACACACACACACATTTGGGAAGGGATACATTATGCATATGAATGTGTTGGAGAGAGAGCAGAGCAGTGAAAGAGTGTGTGTTGCATACTGTATGTCTGAGTGTGTGAGGGGGGGGGGCAGAGGGAGAGAATGTGTTTGGACAGTTTGGACTCTCATTTGGGCCTTTCCTTTTCTGACTATTTTTATTGCAAATGTTTTACTACAAAACCGAAAACCTGTGACAGAATGCACATGGCGTTATATAGTAAACAAAAAATTGTTCGCAAACCTATATGTTTTTATAGTTTTCGCTCTTGGATGCAGCATTTCACACTCATGGCATTCTCTCAACAACCTGTTAACTGGATATTGTTTCCCAACAGTTCATCCAGAAGGAGTTCCTATAGACGATGAGCACTCACTGGCTGCTTTTTTCCCCCCACTCATGTTAATCGAGAAGCATTCTAGCATATGTTGCTAGAGTTCTGTCACATGGAGCTGATTACGATGATGATGATGATGATCATAATGACCGCACTGTAAGTGCCGTAAAATACGTTCTGAACCCTGACCTTGGCGCGTCTCTGGCATGATGTATGCCAACCCATTTGAGGTTAGAGCGGTACAGCCTGTCTGTTCCCTGAGCCCACTCGATGACCTCATGTCTGGACGGCTGTGGCACCACTCGGGGAGGGGGGGGGGGGGGGGGGGGGGGTTGGGGGGGGGCACAAATGACATCCTGGTCACGCGTCCGGCCCAACACGGAACCGCTGACCGAACCCGCTGGCCCTGCCGGAGCCAACGCCAACCTATGCCAACCCTTGCCAACCTGTGCCCAAGGCCAAGAAGACGGCCCATCCATATGGAAGCGCGAGGCCGATGCCAGCGCTACAGTAAAAACACACCCTGATGAAAATGCCCTCTGGTCCAAAGAGGAGTCCACTGCAAGCTGCGCTACTGCCCTCCTGTTGCCCGGCCAAGCGGTGAGCGCATACACCTGACCACCAGCCAAAACGCTGAGTCTCCACACACACTCGGTATTTCCTCCAAAACATGCTTAGTAGGTGCTCTTACCTTCCCCTGGATCTTCCCTGACAAGACATTCAAGGATGAAAACATTAAAAGGGCCGAGACTATAAAAGCTTTTTTCAAAGGAGACTTTCATTGAAGTACTCTTTTAATCTGGATTAGTCTTATTCCCCCTACAGGAAACCAGCAGTAGTTTATTTTAAAGCAGCACCTACAGAACATGGGGCCATCGTGTTTTTTTGTGCTGATTTTCTGACGCCCGTAAGCAGCCCCCTGTGTGTCAGTGAGGGCCGACTGTGAGTGTATATACGCTCTACCAGACACCTGGAGAAGCAGGACTCACCTTCTGCAGGTAGAGGATTGCACCCTTTAGAACCGCATAGAACGTCTTCCATCCTCTCTTCCCACGTGGCGCTGACAGAACAAGAACAAAAACACGACACAAAAAGATTTTAGGAACAAGGGTGATGATGCTTTTCATGAACAGAATACCCATTATACAGTCTATGGTTTACACTGAGAGAAGGTGGAATAGAGCATTATGTCCAACATTCCAATATGTGGTTCCAATGTTCCATATTTCTCACCAGTAGGTCCCTTTGAAACTAAAAGTATGCTCCTACATTGAGACCCTGTATGATATCTATACTATTCTTAAACAGGGTAAGCGCCAGGGTTGATATCACTTATTGATGTCTGTTTCACGTCAACAGCCATTGATTAGGGTAGACTGGATGTCTCCTGACTCTGCCACTGTTACTGTATGATTGTCTAGTTAGAGAAGCTGATGATTCTTTAAGGTGAAATCATGCTGTCTCTCCCTTGATGCACATCATTGTAAATAAATACTCTGTTCCTGATTTTTCCTACCATTGGTCTGACTGGGTCTTCATTCATCTGTGATACCAGCATTACCATCAATATATGTATATTATACATCAATGGCATAACCACAAACTTTAATAATCAGGTTTAAATACGAAAATGCCTAATAAACATAGCCCTGCTGTAAATGTATGTCAACATCTAGTGGTTATATCCACAGTAATCCACAGCCACTTCATCATCCGAGGTCCTCCCAAAAAACTGGAAGAAAAAGTCTTGAAGGCTGCACAAACCCGGTGCTGTCACACTTAATGTATTCATTAAGGAGGTAACCTAGTTAAAGTCATACATCTCTTCGCCTGCCTTGCTCCTGCTTTGTACTGTGGATTCCCACTGCAGTGTTTTAACACAGGGAGACTAGGCAGGGACACAACACAATACCAACAGCAGGCTGTGTTGTGTGTGTGTGTTAAAACACCTTTTGTGACTGTGTGTTAGCATGCTGAGTTTAAGCACAATACAAAACCAAATGCAAATCTAGAATATACTGTACACACACATTACCAGTGTATACATGTATGCAGTATAAACAGCATACAGCATTGCAAAGAAGGACGCAATAAACTAATGGACCAACGTCTATACTCGAAGTGACATGCACACGGCATCGGATTTTTCTGTGTGGGTTTTCAAACATGTTGGACCAGTAAATGATTTTCTATCTACAGTAATTTCCTGTGTATTAGCCACATTGTATATTAACCACAGGACAGTATTTTATGTAAGTTAAAAGAAAGAAAACCATATCAATACCCCATCAACTGCCCCTCATAGCTGAAGAAATTTAGCCAAATCAATGTATAGGGCTGGGGCTAATAGTTGAGAAATGATGGTATATCCATTTCTATATTTTGTTGAGTATACACTCGTCAGTGAGTGTAAGTGTAAGAGAAGGAACTGACAAATTTCACTGCATTCTTTACTTTAGAAATGATATGCATGTGACAAATAAATGTCCTTGTATCCTTGTATCCTTGTATCCTTGTATGTTAGTGGTGTGTGACGCCATACAGTAGGACATGGTGTGTGATGCGTACTTCTCTTGCCGTCACAGTCGGCGTGGACCTTGCGGATGAGGAAGCCGTTCTTGTAGAGCAGAGCTCCGGAGGGGGGCGTGTCCCCGTCACGCGAAGACGAGTTGCCGCGACAATCACCCAGCTCGGAGAAGGACTTCCTCAGCTCCTCTTCGTCTCTGGGGTGAGGCACACACACAAGCACAAACGCAAACACACACACACAGAGAAATACGTCAGAGGATTATGATGACATCTAAAAAAGCAATTAGGCAAGGCTATCTTCTCATTCACAAGCACAAACAAGTTAGAGCATCCATCCTCCCTGCTGCACACCCACAAATGCACGCACACACACAAACACACACACAGACACACACAAATAAGACAGACTGTTCACTTATATTGTACCCCCCTAACCACTCACTCACACACACTCGTCACGGTGCCTCCTGTTCTCGCTCACAATAATTCTCATACTGCTATAGGCAAAGTTAGACTATCATCCTATCAACGATCATCTCTCTCTCTCTATCTCTCACACACACACACACACACACACACACACACACACACACACACACACACACACACACACACACACCAGATGTGCTACATGAGGCTGTTCAGACAAGCCCTCTATTATCTGGTGTGAGTGTGGTCCAATCCAACCTTTAGTCGTGCAGATGAAACCCATCAGACACACACTAATTAATTTCGCACCGCAGTCTGTGTTCATCATCATCACCGTCATCATCAAAATAGTCATCATCATTGTCGCCAATTTAGTCTCACAGGTGAGAACCGTCAGACACACACTAATTAATTTAGCTCTCATGTTTGCGATCGTTATCTTCGTCAGCATTATCATCATCATCATCATTATCATCTTCATCGTCTGACAGTGACTTTCATTGTTAAGAGATAAAATTCAATTACACCTCACGTCCGTATTCCATCAGACCAGAGTGTATTTCATGTGTCACTTCAATTCTTAGTGTATGTAAAGCGTACACATACAAAAACACACGTCACGTCAGAGACAGAAGCAGTGTAAACTGATTAGTGTACATGTCACCCATGACTAAGCCTTGTGGCGTAAATTCCCATTTAGTCTCACAGATGAGAGCGGTCAGATACTGTACTGCCAAATTATTCAGCACTGCAGTCTGTGACTGAGGAGACTCCTGATATCTGCTCATGTGAGCTGTCCATCCCCCTTTAATAGGTCACTCTATGAAGAACCTATCAGTTTAACAAATTAAAGTATAGTAGATAACAGCCTAATTGAATATCATCATCATCATCATCATCATCATCATCATCATCAGAACCACCACCATCTGGGGGCGCCATGGCTCAAGTGGGTAGAGCGTCCATATTTCATTCAGATCCAAGCGGTCACTGGGTCCTGGGCTTGAGTCGGACTACGGACATTCTCCAACTCCACGTCCACCCCATCTCTCCCATTCGCTTCCTGTCACTCTCTTCACCCTCCTGTCTGATTAAAGGCTTAAAAGCCCCCAAAATACACTTCTTCGGATCTAATCGACAATCATAAATATACAGATCTTCACCATCCTCACCACCAATAGCACTAAAATCACAATCTCAATATCAGGATCACTTCATAAAAAAAAATCATCGCTATCATAATAGCCATCACCACAATCACTAATACTACAATCATCATCATCATCATCATCATCATCTTCCTCGTGGACGGCACAGAGTCAGAGTCATTGTGCTTGTGTCTGATTCAGATATGGTGTTCATGGCCTGCCCGAGGCGTCCCTCACTCGGCTTAATGAAAGTGGAAAACAAAATGGAATCAATTCCCATTAAGCTAGACCAATGAATCATGGCAGCTCCTTGTGCTTTCTCTCACACCCGGTCTGTATCACCCACAACAGCCAGTTCAGCGGTAGAACTGTTTAACTAGATGTCCAATAGATATTACATGGCACTGTTTGAGAAGAAATGACTCTCAAATACACTTCTTTCGTTTCAGATTTCCTTAAGAACATTACTCATCCGAGCGCTCAAAGCACTTTACAATTTTGTGCGTCACAACCACCCGTTAACGCTCATCCTCGTAAACCAATGATGGAGGCTGTTGGGGGCAGTCTGGGGGTTGAGTGTCTTGCTCATGGGCACTTCCAACATGGAAGTGCCCCTGAGGAGGAGGCGAGCTTGAACCAGGAGGAGGCGAGCTTGAACCAGCAACCTTCTGGTTGCAGAATATGGGTCCAGCAATTCCATCACTAAATCAGCTGAAATCACTGCTTTTTGTGTGTGGATTCATGCTGAGATGCATGACCTGCGCACTCTAATCCACTGCATCTGTGACTTGAAAAAGATGGAGAAAAAAATTCTCCAAATCAAGGTGCACACTGTTAAAATATCTGTATTTAACTGACATGTTCTGACTGGACAGTTTAAAACTGGCGTGAGCCAGTGAAGACATTTTAACTCATTAAGACATTTTAAAGGAGTGCCTTGGTATGGTACTTTTTTCAACTGACTTTTACCCGTGATAACAAAGAGCTCCTGACTAAAGCAACAGTTATGTTTAAGGGCCAGATGTTCAAAAACATCTGCGGCCACACATAAAAACATTGCACGGTATGTACTATATCAATTTGGTAAAACTGCAAACCGTGGAGAATCCCAAGTTGTGTTTTTCTGTGTCACATACGTACATGGGTGGGTCAGGGAGAAACTGGCCTCTATTTTGTGGTGAAGAAGTCCACCTTTTAAAAGCAAGCGCAATCCAAATTGCATTAAAAAAAAAAAAGCCAATGAGGAACTTAAATAAATACCATGTAAAATGAAGAAGCACAGCGTGTGCTTTCTGTGGACTGGCAAAGGCACTGATTATGCTGCAATCACAAACATACATCTGACCCTTTTTAGGAGAGGACATTCTAAGACTGAGCATGGCGATATTTGTCTCAAAATACCACATCAATTAAGCTTCAGTCAATCAGCTTTTAGAAGACTGGGAGAGGAACGTCCCAGCCATCTCTCTCATGTAATGAATGCTATAAGGAGATGAAGCTAAAAGGTGAAACACAGTGACTGCCTTACGGGGTCCCTCCCTTGGGCATCTGGAGAAACTTTTCTTCAATCTGAGGCGCCAGCTGAAATCATGTCATCCCTCTGCTTGGGCTGTGATCATCACAAGGCACCTGCCTAAAGGAAAACTGTCCTCCTTACAGAGCAACACAACCGCTGCACTCTCCAGTCCTTGTTCCTCTTTTTCATCTCTCAAGCTCACTCATCCTCTCTCTCTCTCTCTCTCTCTCTCTGTTTCTCTCTCTCTCCCCTGTTCCCCCTGTGTCAACTAACGAGCCACTCTTCTTGATCAAAAGGCTGCTGGCATGAAAGTGACAGTATCGATTGCCTTTTCTCCCCTTGTCTTTTTTTGTCCCACCACACGGGACTGAAAGACCGGCTAGTCCGTGCCGGCTCTTAGATGCCTGTGAAATATGTTGTGTTTGCACGTGTGTGTGTGTGTGTGTGTGTGTGTGTGTGTGTGTGTGTGTGTGTGTGTGTGTGTGTGTGTGTGTGTGTGTGTGTCTGTATGTTGACTTTGAGATGCCGGTGGAATGTGTATGTGTGTGTGTACAGTATGTCTGTCTGTGTGTGTGTGTGTGTGTGTGTGTGAGATCAGAGTAGACACAGCCTCCGTATGTGTGTAATCCAAGTGGACACAGTCTGTGTGTGTATTTGTGTGTGTGTGTGTGTGTGTGTGTGTGTGTGTGTGTGTGTGTGTGAGTGTGTGTATGAGTGGACAGAGCCATCTGCGACCTTTCAGATAGAGTCACGCTGATCCGTCTCACCAAGGGAGACAAGTCGCTGTTCCTGCTTTTCTCAAAATGTCTGTCTGTGTGTGTGTGTGTGTGTGTGTGTGTGTGTGTGTCTCTCTGTGTGTGTGTGTGTGTGTGTGTGTGTGTGTGTGAAGAGGCTACTGCAGTTGAGTTTTAACCTTGAGGCTGTGTTGTGTCAGTGCAATGATTAGAAATCCGATGGGTTCTGCGACACACACACACACACACACACACACACACACACACACACAGAGTCATCTGTTCTCAAGTGCATTAGTTCAACAGGTAGAGAACGCAGCAGAGCCTGCAGCAGCTTCCATCAAAGAGAACACTGGCACTTTGAAAAATAACAAAAAGACATCCAGTCCACTGTTGGGGGAAAAAGTAGCTATCTGAGATTCCCTTCCAACGCCTTTGGGAATCCCTGTGAGGTGTTCAGGCCTTACAGGGCAACATCAGTCTCCTGCACTAGGACAACTCTCTGGAGGAACAAAAATACTTTTTTAGCCCAACACGTTTTTTGGGGCAGAGAGGGTTCTAGAAAGAGCTGACTTCATGGTGAACTCGCTTTCAATGAATGACCAGTTTACCACGAAAGGGTTGAACCTACAACTTAATTGTGCAACGATACTGTAAATATACTAGACTGCATTTCCGCAGAGAAAATGCAGTGTGCTTGCGCTGCAGAAGCCGAGCCTGAGGGTCACTGGATTCAGCAACCTGAATTGTGCATCACAAAAATATGACTGAAATACAGACAGTTATTGATACAGAGAATCTTGGGTGAAAAGGAGCACGGGAAATTGCATAACTCCTCATTTAGTGACTCTATAGTGACCCTTTGCAGACACAAAGGAGATTCGAGCTGAAGCTGATCAGCCAAGAAGATAGCGGATTTTCAGAATGCGGCAGAGGAGACCAATGTATTCCAAATTCACTGTTTGGATCGGTTTCCATCTGCGCGGAAAAAGGAAAAGTTATCTTATGTTTCGAATGAAGGAGATGAATTGGACTGCCAAATAAGACATAGATTAGATGTCAGAAAGATATTTGAGAGTAGATATTTCGATTTTGAAGACATGTCAGACATAATTGCGACTTATTGGCATTTCGCTATATTGGCTGTCATTCAAATTTCACCCACAGTCATGGAAACAAAGAGAGGGGGCAATTTGATTGGCTATTGAGCTCAAATCAACACAACCTTTTGCCAGAGACTCAGAGACTATACCTTCAATGTCTCCAAACTTTTCACTCAAAACTCATTTCTCTCTCTCTCCTCTCGTGCCTCTGAGCTGCAAACGGCGTTCTCTCATCTGGTTTCCTACTCATCCATCAGGTCTGGAGGCCCTGTTTTAACGAACGATATCTTAATTAGTCCCCATCTGTTGGCTGGGCGCTCCATGGGCTCCAGTAATCACAGAGGACCAGGGCTCACGCTACTACTGGTTCCCCAGCCACCATGCTCCCCCGCTGGGCACGCTAGCCAGCCTCAGTCCCTGGTCTTCCTTTCATTCAGCTCCAGCTCTGCGTGCTCCATGTTGCCCCCCCCCCCCCTCCATGGCCCTGGATGGGAGTCCCATTAAAGGTGGAACCGTATTGGCTTCTGTATAGACATCATCAACATTCAACACAAAGATTTTTTAAATCAAATATCTATCTGTTTCTGGTTGATTCATGCTTTTTGTATGGATTTTTTTGGTTTGAAACGGTCACACGCTTAAAACTAAATAAGTAAAAAATAAGCAAGCTCATCCAGCTAAATAAACACATATAGGTTATTTGTGCTTATCATAGAAACACGAGTTTGGGCGATAAAACTAGCTACCTGTCAAAAGACAAACGACACCATTACAGTTGACACTGATAAAGGTCATTGGTCGTGTGCTGTTGCTGATAAAAAAAAACGTTCTTCCATTTCTATGACGGATTCTCATTCGAGCCACAAAACTGCTTATTCCAGACAGCTAGAGGGAATCTCATTTAAGTGTTTATTTGTCCTTCGCACGACCACAAACTATCCAAACTAAAATATGATGATGAAAGAAGCTGCTCTTATAATACATTCATCAAAAAGTAGCGAGTGTTTCTCTAATACAGGTCAGCAGTCACGAGCCAACACACACCCAGTGCATGGAGTACGTGCGCCACGCAGGCCAAAAGTCACGGGCGCAGGATTCAAAAATAATTAATGGGAGAAGATGTAGGGCAGAAAACCTGCTAGCACTTTTGAGGGGGATGTGTCTGTGTGTGTGTGTGTGTGTGTGTGTGTGTGTGTGTGTTTTTTTCCCTCCTGCATAAGTGTGTTTTGATCTATCTCTGCTTCGACTCATTAAGCACTCGGTGCCTTTTTTGCATCCCTATTTTTATCAAAGGCAGAGAGAACTGGGAGGACCCACGTCTCCATCTTCCATCTCGAGAACTCCGGCGCGCAAACCTGCCGAGGCTCCGGAGTTCCGCTAACTAGACGCGTGTCTGACCACCACACTCTGTAGCCGAACCAGAGGCTTTGATCTTCGACTCGGCAGCACCGACGACGCACACGCATACCCAAACACACGAATAAAACAAACAAACTCAAACTCGCGTAAATAAGTAGGACAAGGTCACAACAAAAAAACAAAATCGAAATGTTCAGAGAGCTGATTCACCGGGCGAGGTCGACAGGTCCTTTTCCTGCCGTCTATTAAAGGACATCGCCAAATTAAAACATGCACTATAAATAGACACAGACACACACACAGACACACACACACACACACACACACACACTAACACACACACACACACACACACACACTCACTCTTTCTTTCACACAGACATGCACACAACACACACACACAAAACACACACACACCTACACACACCTACACACACGCACGCACACACACACACACAGAAATGGGTTCTGAACTCTACCGTCACCACGGTGATATGAGTGACCAATGGAGAGTGGTGGCGGTTAACCCCGTTCAGAGTGAGTAAGAGCTGAGAGAGAGAGAGAGAGAGGGAGAGAGAGAGAGGGGGAGTGAGAGAGAGAGAGAGGGAGAAAGAGAGAGAGAAACACAACATGTGGCGCAGACATGGAGCCTGTTGCCTGGATACCACCAGCCTGCCTGAATCCCACCCGCACTCCGCCAGAACAGAGAGAGAGAGAGAGAGAGAG
>NC_085015.1:8927053-8932053 GCF_963854185.1 Sardina pilchardus | reverse complement strand
CATCGTCAGCAAGGACCGCTAATTACCAGTTACTTCGTATAGCTGCATCTACGTGTGTGTGTGTGTGTGTGTGCACACAAGAGAGAGATACTGTCTACTCTTGATCACATAATGCCATTAATGGACATGCTAATAAGCCAATGTGTGCCTAGAGATGTGATGGTGTGTGTATGTGTGTGTGTGTATGTGCGTGTGTGTTCAATTTGCTCATCTAATAATAAGTCCTAGCTTCTGACCATATTTCACCTGCATATCCATTCACTATGTTCATTCGAGATAAACCTTTTTTATTTCCAAATGACAAATGAATGGATAGCCAAAGTAACAGAGCAATGGCAGTACAAGAGAGAGAACGTAATGTAATCTACTTTTACCACCATTACATAAACCCATGCAGTGACCTTACACAGATATGACTCAATGCTAGAGAGCTAGGATCTGCATATGCTAGCTTGCCAATGGGAGGCAATGGGAACTGCTGGAACGACAGTGCCATAGCCATTTAGCCATAGCAACAAGCATCCAGGGCTAGCTGCACATGATTGATGAAGGGATGGGAAGAACTTTCAAAAATGAGAAAGGGGAAACTATACCTACAAACTATACTTCACATAACGTAAGAGAGGCAGCCATGGTGGATAGTAGACCTCTCGACATTTGTAGCAGAAAATAATGTGGTGTCCATTATTCTTAGATACACAAACACAGCCTCATCCATTATCCCTTACAGTAATGTGAATGGGTTGTAGCATGCCTTGTGTGTGTATTTCTGCTGCTAACCACACACAATCAACTGAACACCAGAGGCAGGGAAACACACCAGAGGCAGGGAAACACACCAAAGACAGCGCGCACACACACACACACACACACACACACACACACACACACACACACAGTATAGGACACAACAGAGAACCCAAAGCACAACATACACACATACATAACAAACAAACTCAACTGCTAGTCAAGGACAGGGAACAGAGCATACAGTCCCTTCACTATGGGCTGATAGGACAGGGCTACAACTAAACCAACTAAACCCACACACACACACACACACCACACACACACACACACACACACACACACACACACACACACACACACACACACACACACACACACACACACACACACACACACACACACACACAAGAAAGACAAAGTAAAAAGAAAGAAATTGAAGAAAAAGAGAAAGAATTAAGGAAAGAAGGAAGGAATGCAGAGACAGGAAAGAGATGGAGAAGAGAGACAGAAAGCTCGAGATCTGCCACCAATAAAAGAGAGAGAGCAAGAGAGAGGGAGAGAGAGAGAGAGGGAGAGAGAGAGGGCTGTGCCTCAGATCAATCTGTGGCCAGAACAGCAGATCAGAGAGGTCACACATTCAACAGAATCTGCTGACAAGGTAGTTATTCCACAGTGTCACAAACACACACACACACACACACACACACACACACACACACACACACACACACACACAGTAAGATGTCCCACCAACGCCACACTCACATGGTCCACTGGAGCTTCTCGTTCTTGATGGAGCTGTACAGGTGCTGTGGAGGCAAAGCAAACAGATGATTACACTCTGAGGAGCAAAAGCGCTTACACACACACACACGCACACACACATTCTCCATCTCCCTCTTCCTCTCTCTCACAGACACACACACACACACAAAACAATCAAACAAACAAGAATCATCTGAAAATCCTCTGAGAGACTCTGAACAGGTGTTGTACTAACAGAGCTGTATGGCACTTGCTATTTATGTCTCTTTTATGTCTTTCTGTTTCAACATGACAGTCATTTGGAATCAGGTTGTCTCTTTTCTCAAGAAGCCCAGAGGTGCAGCTGAAGTGCCCCAATCTCAACCAGAGAAAAGTCTTTTAACGACTATTACTGAAATCAAGCAAAACCATTTCGCACCATACAATTTGGAACCATTTCTATTTATTTGACATAAACCCTTGAATGGTCTTAGGACATATGAAACTCCAGATAGCATATCATCCTGAGCTTTTCAACTTATCAAAGAGGTGTTTTTTGAACCAGAGCATGGCTATGAAAGTGCCATGGGTAACACCAAGCAGTACAGAGCACTATGCGGTGACATATTTGTGTAAGACAGTCACATAGATATCTGTATTATAAAAAGTTACAGGTTACAGGAGTTACAGCATGCACCTCAAAGTAAAAATAGGCAACAAAGTATTACACCATGTCAGAAAGTAATAATAATAGGCTTAACCAATCACATTAAATCAGGGAGTCCTAATGTTACTTTCTACTTTACCACTTGTCGTTGCAAACTATCTGCACTGCAAACTAAACTGCACTGGCAGTACAGACAAGGGCTTTGCTGAATAAAAGTGCACATTTTTCCAGCTGGAATTCTTTGACGTTTGCTGGTGTGGCTTCTACCGTTTCGTTGCTCCCTCTACCTCTACCACTGCCACCTTTGACACCGTGACACCATCCCCTCTGGTTGCTCATTGGTTCATCGTCCTCGTGGAGACATTACCCAATGGAGCGCTCCCAGACCCATCTCACAAAGTGAATAATGTTGTAAGTCGCTTTGGTTAAAAAGTGTCAGCCAAATGTAATGTAAACCTAACGTAATGTAATGTAATAAATAACGAATGAATATTTCTGGTGCAGTCAGTAAAAGGAGCTGTCATAGCGCTTTATAACGTGTATAATAACATGAAGATGTCAATGAAATGTAGGCACCAATAGAAAGTGGTCAACCAGCTTATTCTCCTAAAGAAAGCATTCAACCAGAACAGCAATTAATAGACCAGTTTATTAGACTTGCAGTGCAATTAAATACTGTGGGTGCACTAAGCTAAAGCGTTAGTCCATATCCCACTGTTCATTATCAACTTATTTGTATTTATTTCTATGTGCATTTACAAGTATTTCAGAAAAAATATCATCATGTGACAACCAAAAAATCATAACTGAAATAATGAATAACTTCTACTGTCATTAAAAATATCTCCCAGTTTCATTGGGGAATCATTTGGTGAATTTATAAATGATGACTAATGCGTCTGGGTGTGAATGAAGTCCCCGCCACAGAGTGAGGAGACTAGACTGTGATTGGCTGGATGGGGGGCATGTGTGTGACTGTGTTTTCCCTCATTGATAAAGCAGTGCTCTGGAGATTGGCATCGTTCAGCCTCTCAACTCTACACACACATGCACACACAGGCACACAAAGGCACGCAAGCACGCACGGTCATAAACACACACACACACACACACACACACACACACGAGTCTCCCTTGGGCAAATGCACTGTGACAGGAGGGAGAAGTCTCCTGCATTTCAATTTAGATCCAAAAACCCTTCACATACAAACACGCGCACAAACCTAAATGCCAACCAAGTGGCATCGCTGGCAGGGTGCCAGTGTAGGCTGGTGTTTATGATGGCAGAGCGTTTACCTTGGCAGCTGGGCTCGATTTCACAGCGTGGGCACGGACGCCCTCTTTCCTGCGCCAATGGCTTTGCCTCCACCCCCAATTCAACCACCGCCTGACCACCCCCCTCCTCCAAAAAAAAAAACGCCTCAACGCACCACTGATTAAAATGCACCTCCTACACCACTTACACTTCTCTCTGTAAAAAGAGACTGTCCAACCACTGATTACCCTTTAGAAAACTTATTTAGACGGCCTATTTCGTGACAAAAATCCCTTTATAGCCTTAAAATGGCTTGAATATAACTCTATATCTTTGCCTCGTTTGGTATTCACAGGGCTTATTAGATGGTCACTCAGCTATAGCCTTGACTGCTTATATCGCTGCTAATATGCTGTGAATTATACAAAAACACCAGATGTTCAAGGAAAACGCGGGCGACTTTTCACATAGATCTCTGTTTTTCAAGGTCACAGAGTACGACACGAAATAAAAATGAAAATGATTTTAAAGATGCCCCCAGAGTTTAGCACTGTAGTGTCCTGGCTGTTCTAGGTGTTTGAGATAGGCAGCACCGATATTTCCCCCCCACTTATTTTCGTACCGACGGAACATACAGTAGATCAATGTGAAAATGGTTGGAACTTTAAGGCCTAACACTTTCATCAGAGGATGGATCTTTATCCAACCAGTTCCATGCATTCCATTCAACGGGCCAAGCCCTCCACTTCCAGATTACTAGCCTGCAGGTGCTATAACTAGTCATAATTACTGGGGTCTTTTTAACACCGTCTTCTTCAAATATAGGAGTACATTAAAGGAAACTTTATCTCAGTTGATGAGCTGCCATGAGTTGACCTCCTCTTCCTCTTCCTCACAGGCCCTTGTCAGGTGACAGACATGACGATGACGAAACATGATTGGTTGGGTCTCAAGAGAGAGAGAGGGGGGCCGGGTTGAACAGAGACAGACAGACGCGAAAAGAAGTGTTCCCCCGAAAACTCTTCAGGGAGGTGGGGGACGAGTAAGAAGAAAGAGGTAGAGAAACAGAGAGAGAGAGAGAGAGAGAGAGAGAGAGAGAGAGAGAGAAAGAGTGACCTTCAGAACCTATGGTTGGTCAGGTCTCTAGAGAGGAGGTGCAGTCAGAGGAGGAGGTGCAGTCAGGTGAGGAGGTGCAGTCATGCTCCTACCATGTACTGTAATAAGCAACAATGTTACATAGTGCATTGCCAGGCGTTACGGGCACACATTGGCAAAGTAGAGACTTCATTATCCATATTGTAAATCAGTGTAGCACCAATATGACTCTAACGAAGATGTAATCAACATGGGAACGTTAGCCTTTTGCTGTGCACCATTGCATTAAAAAAACATTAAAGGGACACTTCACCGATTAGCATTAAGCTTTGTATCTTTAGAAAACCAGTCATGTTTTTGAATGGTTGTGCATCATTCCCTCAATTTGCCTTGAGATGGGAGAAATACGGATTTCAATGAAACCCATGAATAGGACTTCCTGCTTTCAATGATGTAAAATGATGATTGATGATGAAATCCGTATTTCTC
>NC_085015.1:8874553-8922053 GCF_963854185.1 Sardina pilchardus | reverse complement strand
TTTCAAAAATCTGGCTCTGCTGCCGAGCTTGATTACTTCGGGCTGGTGGGGCCAGCAATGGACCAGGCACTCAGAGAGCCCTCTAAACAGGTCTACAAGCTCCAGGGACGAGGACTCCTCGCTGGGGAGGAGGAAGGACTCTGTGCCCCGGGGTCGGTGAGGGGGCAGCGAGAAGGGAGAGTTGGGGGGGGAGGGGAGGGGGTGATGGGTCGAGAGGGCCAAAAGAGCGAGAGGCTCAGTGAGACGCGCGGATAAGCGAAGTGAAGCGAGGGGAGGCACTCCGACGGATCACAGATGGCCAGCGACACTCTCGGAGGTGAGAAAGAACAGCCAGCATCCAACAGATGGGTGGATATGGGGCGGAAGAGTGGAGCCAGGCGCAAAACACGCACGCACACACACACACACACACACTCTCTCTCTCTCTCTCTCTCACACACACTCACTCACTCGCTCACTTGTGCACCAACATGGACACAACAAGCCATGTCAACTAGTGTGATGTTACTTCATCAGTCCGAAGAAAGACAAAAAACACCAAAAATAGTTCTGTTTCCAGGATATCTGAACCCCCCACCCCCCCTAAAAAAGAAAAGAAATCCCAAGAAAAGAAATATCACAAAGACAAAAAAGTAGGCTGACCTGTGTGGCTGATAAGATAAAGATAGCCTGGAAATCTTTTTTTAAAAAGGCAGGTCGACCGAACAAGGAGACGAGGTGAGGAGACAAGACAAGACAAGACAAGACAAGAGGAGGTGGCGTACCACCACGATTTACCCACGTTCCTGTTGCTCCCACCCGTGATCAAGATGGACACACACACACACACTCACACACACACCATCGCACCTTACGTGGAAAGTCAGGAATCTCCACTCACACACCCCCACCACTCTTCTCTCTCTCTCTCTCGCGCTCTCTCTCTCTCTCTCTTTCTCCACCCTCTCTGTATCCCTCTATGCGTTTATTCCTCTGTCAATCCGTCCGTCCACGCAATCTTTGTCGTTCCTCGGCCTCTGATCGCAAGTCTCTCCCCGGCGGCGTCCTCCGGTCCGGTCCGGTCCGGTGCGGTCCGGCGGTGTCTGGTGGTCCTGGCGCGTTGGGGTCTAGGTCCTGGCGTCCAGTAGTTTTGAGTTAGTGCGTTAGCGAGGACTCCTGTGGCCATCTCCCGTCCAGGTCGGTTGTGATGATGGGCGCGCGTGATGCACACCAGTCCGCGGCTCGTTCTCCTCTCATGCTGCTCTGGATTTTGCTCCCCTCTCTCTTTTTCTCTCTCTCTCTCTCTCTCTTCACTCCTCTTTTTCCGCCTCTTCCTTTTCTTCTTCTTCTTTTCCCCTTCCCTTTTTTTCCCCTCTGTTGCTGTGTGTGTGTCGTGTGTGTCGTCTGAGTACGAGTGTGTGTACGAGTGTGTGTGTGTGTTCGTTCAGTAGGCGCTGCAGACGAGGACTGCGCGAGTCGCAGGAGAGAGAAAGGAGCTGATAGCGGCTGTGAGCTCTACCTCGTTCTCTGCCTCTCGCTCCCCTCACACACACACGCGCACACACACACACACACGCGAGCACGCACACACTCTGCCTCGGTCGCTCTCTCCCTCTCCCTCCCTCACAGTGCCTCCCTCCCTCTGTCTGTCAGCAGCGAATCATAGCCTTCCAACTCGCCTACATGCGTGTAGACACATAAGCACACACACACACACACACACACACCTCCCTCCACTTTGAACACCGATTATTAGCATTCTGCACTTGTCCTTTCGGAGGTGGGGGATAGAGAGAGGGAGAGAGAGAGGGAGAGAGAGGGAGAGAGAGAGAGAGAGAGAGAGAGGGAGAGAGAGAGAGAGAGGGAATAGATTGAATCCAGCTGGATTGCACCGTGTGTTAAGGAATACATTACAACCACTAATGACAAAGAGCAAACCTGTTCAGAAGCCCATCACACAAACACACACACACACACACACACACACACACAGACACACACAGACACACACACAGACACACACAGACACACACAGACACACACAGACACACACAGACACACACACAATCCCTACTTACTTGAGTCTAAACACTAGCATTAATAACACCTAATCAAAATCCTATTTGCTGTTTCTCCCATCAAATGTGCTTGGAAATGCCAACAGGCCCTGGTCCATAACAATCCTTCTGAAATATATTCTATGAAGTGCTTCACCACACACAGACTGGCATAACCAGATTAGGTAAGTTTTTCGCTTCTAAAGAGAGCAAATGCATGGGGACGGAGTGCTTATATTAGGCTAACTGAGGATGTGCCCACAGAGGCCTTTAATATGCAGCACCAACTTGTGTTAGGTGGAGAGAATAACAGAAAGTGTGTGCGCGCAAGCAAGCAAGCAAGTGTGTGTGTGTGTGTGTGTGTCTGTGTCTGTCTGTGTGTGTGTGTGTGTGTGTGTGTGTGTGTGTGTGTGTGTGTGTTGTAGAAAAAACAAACAGACCCTCTGACAATGAAAATAGACAGATGGAAAAAGGGAGGTTGTGAAGAGGTGTGAGATGGAATCTGAATAGAATTAGCATCAGAACCAAACCTGAACAGAATTCAAATCAAATTAGCATTGATTTAGAATTTAGTGTGTCCAGACAAGGCATACATATGCCTTCAAACACGGACAATGGCACAAAATAAAACATTAGATTATTTAAATTACCATACTATGGTTTCCACATAATACCGGTAAATCACAGAAATATACTGTATAAGCTCCAATTTCCAATGATGGCGAGATTACAATTAGTTACACCACTACCAACATATAACACTTAAATCCATGATATACCATCAGGCAATAAAAAGAAAGACATACTGTAGAGGAGAAGAGTTGGTAATTATTTGGAAAAAGTCTGTAAAATTCATACATGTCCATTTTTAGGTAGTATAACATGTGTTCACACAATAATATAGCTCTTTTATATTGAGTAAAACTGAAAGAAAATATGTTTTATATGACCTACCTTGATGAATGTTGAAGGGTATTATGCCATGTTAGTATGAATATTACATTGTGGGCCCTCGTTTTAAATGGTGGGCACAGTCCAATTACAATTAATTTGATGCGGAGGCAAATCTATATGATAATTGAAAACCACGAGAGAGATCCTAAGCACACATCTCAGTGGGTCAGCTCAATGCTCCCAGATGCCACACGAGAGCTTTACTTCATGCATGAGACACTTAGGCTCATTTACTCATGAGATTACTTTTTTTTACATTGTCATTAAATTACACTTTGTCTGTCATTTATATTAGGTCCCTTATATATGCAAGCTGTTTACCACAGCTCTGTATGCGTAAATGCATTGCATTGCATTGCATTTCAGGTATCGTAGAGGGCAAGTATGATTCATATACAGTACATTTTTTTTATAGACTTTCCCCATAAGGGCAAAAATGAAAACGGGGAGCTGTGTCTTTCCTTCTCGTGGGAGAGGTGTGTGAGATCGTGGGGCGTTTTATAGGCGATTCACCACACGGATGTGACACCATATTAATGGTCCCATGTCAGAGAGCGGGCCCAGAGTCCTGACCTGCAGTGATTAACCTCCACATGCCAGCGCCAGGCATTAAAACACGATCACAGCCCAGACATTAAAACACGATCTCAGATCGTCATATTTCAGGATGACACAGGACAGGAGAGCCTGGATGGGAGGGCAAAATTAGAACGGGGGACAAGCATTTTTTAAACGTAAGAGACAGGTTATGATCATCAATTGGCTAATAAGGACGTCTCATTTTAGGCTGCTAAATTTAAGGTGCAATGTTTTAGCAGTTTTGTAGCAACCTTTCTTAAATAACACAACCCAGACTCAATTAATCATACTATCTATCTATCTATTAATGCAAGGAACGTCTGTCTGTGTCTCACTCTGTCTGTTCCACGCATAACTCTGGAACCACTCATCCGACTGCTCTCAAATTTGGTGGGTGTCATCCTAATGGCACGAGTGTGTGCAGTGCCAAATTTCATGTTATGCAAACATCTAAGGCCTCTGCACTAGTATATATAAAAATAAACATGATCCATTTCTCTCAAGTAAGAAGTAACACCATTTAAATGGTAAATCCCAGATCAGTAGTGCCAATCATTCATAAAAACAAATACAAAACAATAACTTTCCTGGGCTGATAGGATAGGCCCTTCCGACGAGACCATGTGATTTCTGGATAATTCATGAAAAATTAAACTCCTCTTCAGACAGAAGAACCATACTGACGACTTCTGACATTCTGTACTCCGCAGAAGCTCCATGTTTTATTCAGGACCAGCGTTTCCAAATACTCCATGGGGCTGTTTACAGCCTACCCTCAGGCACCCATGCAGTACCATGTCTTTGTTGTTCGTTTTAATCATCTCTGTATAAATGTTGTACAATTTATTATCACACCATGCTAGGGCTAAAGTGTGTGTGTGTGTGTGTGTGTGTGTGTGTGTGTGTGTCTGTGTGTGTGTGAGAGTGAGTGAGTGAGTGAGTGAGTGTGTGTGTGTGTGTGTGTGTGAGTGAGTGAGTGAGTAAGTGTGTGTGTGTGTGTGTGTGTGTGCATGTGTGTGTGTCTCAGTGTGTTGGTAATAACTTGCCTTCACAACACAATAGTCATTATACTTGGCAAACTGGACATGGCAGATTAACAGTAATTGTGTTTCTCAAACAGCACTGTCCACTGAATCATGGTCCAGCGGAGACACAAATCATTCGGAAATAAAAGAACGGCTCAACGGCTCCTTCTGCGTTGGGCTTCAGACCGAGAACGCGGAATATTCCTTCCAGCGAGGGAACTAAATGTTTAATCACACGATTAGATTTACAGTAGCCATTTCCTCTTTACATTAAATGTTAAAAAGTAACATAATCCAAGAATTCCCCTTTTCATTGATTTCCAACCCTTGGTTCCCATTTAGCACTTAAGGGGTACAAAATTCATCTGAACCCAACGTTAAGGGTCACGCTCCTTGCCATGACAACAGTATTACATCCTGTAGTGCTATAAGTTTCTGAGTGTGCATCAGTGATTTCTGAGTCTCCATTCTCCATATTGTAAAACAGTGTTTGAGTGAAACCTTTATTTTCATTCTCGGAAAGTACAAAACAGTGTAGCTCCAAAATGACGCTGAGGCCACCTCCGTCATATGCTACAATGTTACTATGGTTCTGCACGTCTGTATTTCAGCTTGGATGCAACGTGACAGTTCATTTAAACTTCGCAACAAGTTTGGCGAATTAATATTCAAGTGTGATACGGGAACTACTTCGAAGGTAGCAGGTTATACGAAGTTAATGGCCACCCCATTAGCCAATCAGAGAAGAGAATTCCATTGTTGAGGGAGATAATGTAAGGTAGACTACATTGCGTTGCTTTAATAAGCTGGTTAATCCCTGCAGACATTCAGATACTGCCTGGTCGCTTGACCAACTGATCTCTGGATCAATACAGATGCATGAAGGTCAGAGTAAAGAGTACACACAAACATATAAAAAGCATATCCGCGGAAAATAAAAAACACATTGATTAAATCGATTGACTCCATTTGTGTGCTATCGATTCAATTTCGGCCCTAAAAGGATTTTTTATCCTCGGCGTGGTGCATCATTCTGCTGGTCTGGGCGAAAGCTAGCTCTGCATGGCTACTGTAGGAACAGATCATGAACCTGCACTGAAATAGCAGTTCAGCCACTAATCCTTCCACTGCAGGGAAGAGAATTACTAGCACTACCAACAACAATAAAGAGGAGACAGAAAGGGAGAGAGAGAGAGAGAGAGAGAGAGAGAGAGAGAGAGAGAGAGATAGAGATTGTAAAAAGGAGCAGCGACAAAGAACTCGTATCCCTTGTCTTAAAATCCTCTCTCCAGTTGAAGGCTCTAAAGGGACATTATATGAAATCTCATCGCCCATATTTGGTTTGCTCTTCGTTTGCCTTCCTCTCTCTGTCCCTCACTTTCTCTCGCTCACACCTCTCCCTCCTTATTACTTTCTCTCTACCTCGGCTCCCTCTCTCTTTCCCTCTACAACTTTGCCTCTCTCGCTCTCTCCATCTTCCTCTCATCTCGGCTTTCTCTCTTGGATGTGACCTGCTTTTCAGGTTCCTGTCTGCGGTCAGCAAGCTCGCCTTAAGAGCCAAGAGAACAAAAGTGGCGAGCACACACACACAGACAGACACACTCACACAATATTTACACAGACACAATATCTACACACACACACACACACACACACACACACAGAGAGACACACACACAATGTCTACACACACACACACACACACACACACACACACACACAGGTCTGGCCCTGATCTGGCCCATTTAAGACTGCAGTTTAATCTGGGTGAGGGATTACTGCCCCTCATCCACCAGCTCCGCAGCACTGGAACTCATCAATGGGCTTAATTTAGGGAAGGGGGAGTGTAGGAAGAGATAGAGAGAGGGAGGGAGGGAGGGAGAGACGGGACAAGGAAGGAGGGGAACAGGAAAAGAAAATGGTGCAATGGAGGAAGACGAGATAGATTAGCCAGAGTGAGAGAGGAAGAAAGAACAAAGCTGAGCAGAAACGAGAGACAAAAAAAAACTTAGAGGGAATGGTTGAAAGGAAGAGAGAGCGAGAGATGTGTGGTAGAGAACATCAGTGTGTGTATGTGTATATATATGTGTGTGGATGTGTATGTATGTATGTATGTGTGTGTGTGTGTGTGTGTGTGTGTGTGTGTGTGTGTGTGAAATATGAATGGGGGAATGGTGTCACTACAAAAGAAATGATGGGGAAGGCAGGACAGACCACATGCTGGGACCTCCTGGAGTGGTCTGTGTGTGTGTGTGTGTGTGTGTGTGAGGGAGTCAGAGTAATGGAGTATGCATGATTGTGACCTCCTGGTGTGGTGTGGTGTGGTGTGGTGTGGTGTGTTGCATTGTGAAGTGGTGTGATGTGATGTGTGATGTGTATGTGTGAGTGTGTGTGTGTGTGTGTGTAAGACACATGCCTAAAAATGGGGTTGTGTGTGTATGCAGAAGAGAGCCCTCGGTACTCAATCACAATCTGTGAGAGTCTCTGAAATGTATACTAGCATGACAACATCATTAACGGTGTGTTTTTCTCTAATACAAACCACACTGTTCACTAGTATTCACAGGACATCCATCATTATTCGACAACACAACGCACATACAAAAGGTCACCAGGGGTCACCAGGGGTCACCAGAGAGATCACACAGGTCACGCAAAGGAGCTCAGAGTGCATCTAAATAGAAACAATTCTGAAATTAAAAATGGCGTGCCATCAATGCAATTTCTGCAAAAATGTCCACTTGACAGTATTTCATTTGTATACATTAATATACAAAGTATGCATGCATGCATGCACACACACACACACACACACACACACACACACACACACTAGGTGAAAGGTAAAGAATCTGTGATTTATGTGCAGGCCTATAAAAACAGACTGGGAAAGTAGATAATGATCTCCCATACGGAACAGGGATCAGTATCATTATGAACCACAACACAGAATTGAGTGTGTGTGTATGTGTGTGTGTGTGTGTGTGTGTGTGTGTGTGTGTGTGTGTGTGTGTGTGCGCGCGCTTTTCCAAGGAGTGAGCTGTCATTCTGAAGGTTATCTCTCTTAGTGTTGTCACTTCTTTAATGGTAAATGTCAGCAGCTACACAGCTACACACACCCAGAGAGAGATAGAGAGAGAGAGAGAGAGAGAGAGAGAGAGAGAGAGAGAGAATATGATTCAGGTTCCTGTCGGACCGAAGCCGACCAGCGTCACTTCAGATGAGAATGATCTACATTAGTCGCAATCTGCAGACATGACAGACGACTGGATGGATCGGCACAAGAGCCGAAAGAAAAAAAAAACAAAGGGCAGGTGGAACATGGGATGAAATGACAGAGATGGAGAGAGCAGTGGAGGACGAGAAAACGGGGACAAGAAGAAGAAGAAGAACAGGGAGGAACGAGGTGCTACTGAGACCAGATGACAAAAAAAGAGATGGATCACAGAGAAACTGACAGAGGAAGACAAAAGCGATGCAGGCAACATGGAGAGCCGTATTCCCCCGCTCCTCGACCCAATCACTCCACGTCTGCATCGCTGTCCATCTCTCCTTCTACTGCCGCAAACTCCAGAGAGGCTTTGGAGACGAGGGACATGACTTCCTAGTCTCCAGCTTGTAGCTCCACTTCTCAGCACTCCTCTTTTTTCACAATCTCTCTCTCTCTCTTTCTTTCTGTCTCGGTTTTATTCTTCACTGGCATGACAAATAGGCACTTGTGCTGCCAAAGCTGTCATTACAAACAAGACAAGAAATCAGCATTATAGTAGTGGACATACACATCCTCTTTCTCTCTCTCCCTCCCTCTCTCTCTCTCTCTCTCTCTCTCTCTCTCTCTCTCTCTCTCTCTCTCTCTCTCTCTCTCTCTCTCCTGTGAAAAAGCCCTCTTCCTCTCTCTCTCGCTCTTTCTCTCTCTCTCTCTGAAGGCTGTCCTCCCCCTCTGCTGCCATAAATAAATAAACCGGGAGGTGATGACCGCTATATGGATTTAAGGCTCAGACATGAACAATCAATCCCCGCAGTAACACATCAAGAATCCTCAATCCTCACGTGAAGAGCATGGCCCACAGTTTCCTCCTTATCTTAAACATAAACGACTAGCCACCTTCTGACTACATAAACAAGGACCTTACTGAAAGGTTCGGATACCAGAATAGCCTGTTACTTACAGTAGAAGCATACTGAAATATCCAGTTACTTTTTGCAAACATGAGCATGAATTACCAATGAATAACCAGTTACTGAATTTCGATAAACACCTGAATTGCCAGGTAGTACCATAACATTCAGACATGAACAGACATGAACAGTACAGTATATAACAGATATATCCTCTGATATTATCCAGTTACTTGTCTCTGAAATACCAACATGACATAACACAAACATGCAAACACAAAGTTATAAATCTATACATATTTTTAAAAATGACAAGTGTCTTCCAAAAGATGAACAGCGAGTTAACTCCGATTGGCAAACATAAAAGAGTATTAGCTTCTAATGACAAAGCTAAATGCAGTTAGCTCAACCCTGTAACATAATAAAAAAAAAATCTGGCTAGCTCTTGTAAACGCAGAGACACAAGTACGCGGTGGTCATCTGACGCCATGAAGGTTAGTGGGGTTCTGGTCACATCCGCCTGAGGCCACATGGACGGAGCGCAAATGGGCCCAGATTTAATCACCACGATCAGGGTAGCAGGCAGGAGACTGACACACCATACCCACGTAGGCCTGTCTGCCAGGGCCCAAAACATACACACACACACACACACACACCTATCTGCCTGGGCCTGTGTTCTCTGCCTAATGAATAGGTCACTGACATTAGCTTTGTTTGCAAGGAGTCACGTCCACAAACGAAGGACCCAAACACACACAACACACACCACACACACACACACACACACACACACACACACTGGGTACAGGTATACACACACAGGTACGGTTTGTGTTTATCCATGTATACATATATGGGTAAATACAAACACACCACAAAACACAGAAGGCTTACAATCACACAAAAAGGTATGCATGCATACACACACACACACACACACACACACACACACACACACACACACCACTAAAATGACTGGGGATAACCTAATAGCTGCCTAATCTAATAAATGCTGCAGCCAACAGAAAGGTCCAGGGGGACAGTCAGTCTCTGTAAATAACACAATTAGCTACAGGGCAATGACTTCAGCACCGGAGGTGTGTGTGTATGCGTGTGTGTGTGTGTGTGTGTGTGTGTGTGTGTGTGTGTGTGTGTGTGTGTGTGCGCGCAATGTGTTTGCGTATGTAAATAAACAACATACAAAGAGAGTAATGGAGAACTGCTGTACGTGCCACTGCTCAAAGTGCCTTACAGGACAAATACAAACTTCCTAATCAGTCAGCACCTTCACAAGGCCTGCTTCAGTGTGGTTGGCTTAGCGGAGACTCAAACGCTCAAAATAAATACATTTAAAAAAGCTTTACAGCTCACTCTCTGAATAACTCCACAGGGCACGAGTCTCTCCGTTTCTCTTGGTCTCTCTCTTGGTCTCTCTCTGTCTCTCTTGGTCTCTCCTGGTCTCTCTTGGTCTCTCTCTTGGTCTCTCTCTGTCTCTCTCTGTCTCTCTCTGTCTCTCTCTGTCTCTCTCTGTCTCTCTCTGTCTCTCTCTGTCTCTCTTGGTATCTCTCTTGGTATCTCTCTGTCTCTCTTGGTCTCTCTTGGTCTCTCTTGGTCTCTCTTGGTCTCTCTTGGTCTCTCTCTGTCTCTCTCTGTCTCTCTCTGTCTCTCTTGGTCTCTCTTGGTCTCTCTTGGTCTCTCTTGGTCTCTCTCTTGGTATTTCTCTGTCTCTCTTGGTCTCTCTCTTGGTATCTCTCGCTATCTAGCAAAGCAATACGTTACTGTGTGCAAAAGTGTCCCAGCAGGTCGGTATGGACCCTCAGATGTGTCAGCAGCAGTAGCCTGTATGTGAGAGTGGGGTTGCTATTCTCCATTTGATGCTAACCTATATGGTAGCATTGGCACGGGACAGTCGGTCATCCCTGATCTATGTCCGTATAAAGCATGCATAAAAGCATTTCCTAAATATTTGTCACCTTTTCCCGACTGTGAATTATTTTCATGGCTGTACCTTACATTGTAATATAATATTTTATTGCCATATAGCATGATGGTTGTATAACATAATTGTAATATTATACTATAATAACAGGACCTATCAGTGGGCTCGTTATCAGACGAGTCCAACTGCTTGCTGGGATTACCTAAAAACAGAGCTAATGAACTGGCAAGGCACTGCTTGGTGTCAGCTATTATTGGCAGCCGTCATATTTGGCAAAGATGTTGCTATTTCTATCCATTATCTGGGTGTGCCTTGCTTCTTGCTCTCTCTCTCTCTCTGTCTCGCAGTGTGTGTGTGTGTGTGTGTGTGTGTGTGTGTGTGTGTGTGTGTGTGTGTGTTCTGTTGGACGTCTCCAACTCCACTTTAGTCCTGTATTTCTGTTGGGCTGTTTTTGCTCAGTGTGGACATGAATACATTATGAAAGTGTGTGTGTGTGTGTGTGTGTGTGTGTGTGTGTGTGCGTGTGTGTGTGTGTTCTCCATGTGGCTGACCTTCAGCATGTCCTTGGGAAAGTCCTGTCCGTCATTGAGTCCCTCCAGGTTCCCAATGAACTGCGTGCAGGACATCCTCTTCCCCACGTTCTGCGGGAGAACCGACAGGCATGCTCAGAACCCATGTGTTTGCACTGACCTCTCCTCTCCTAGATTGTCTGTAGTTCAGCAGCTATTTATAATGGGCATCAATCAACCAATCGATCAATATTATTGATTGCTTTAAGCATGGTATCATTGGTCTGTTATTAATTGATTTTTCTCATGTGTGATATTTTTCATGCGGTGAAATTTAATACTCCTGCTGTGAGTGGTGTGTTTGGTGTCTGTGAACTCACATTGCCATGGAGGTCCGTGTTCAGAAGCATCAACGCGCAGGTCAGGGTGTGGACACCGTCTAAAGAAGACGAGAGGGAAAAAGAGAGGGAGAGAGAAAGAGAGAGAAATAAAGAGACATATGAATGGTGCAACATGTACAGTACAGCCCCCTCACACACAAGAGACAATCACACTAGTCTTCTAGTCAGTATACACATACTGTGCGTACAGTAAGGTTGAAACTTCTCTCAACAGTGACACAAACACACACACAGTTTATGCGTCCTCCCTCGCTCCTCGGGCCTCGATCCTCACTGATCTACATAAAGAATGATGGGGCGGCAACAATGGGATAGTTTATCCCTTCTTCTATCTTTCTTTATGTAGATCAGTGAGGATCGAGGCCCGAGGAGCGAGGGAGGACGTATAAACGCTGCATGAGAGGCACCCACAGACAAACACACACACACGGACAAACACACACACAGACACACACAGCAGTGTTACCTTCTGAGTGGCTGACTTTAGCGTTGCAGTGCACGTATCTGTGGGAGAAGTGGGCCAACACACGTTCCCTCTCCTGAGTCTCCCCCATCAGAGCAAACTCCTTCAGGAACACCCTGCACACACACACACACACACACACACACACACACACACACACACACACACACACACACACACACACACACACACACACACACACACACACACACACACACACACACACACACACACACTTTACAATTTGCTCTGAAGGAAGTATTCCATCAAACAGACTACACGTACACAAACACTCGGTCTCGCTTGACTGTTGGGACCTGCTCTCGGTTCTAAGGTAAGGTAAGGTGGACTTTATTGTTCCCAAAGGCAAATTTGTCTTCCCTCTTCCGGCCACTGCGTCACATAACTTACAGCATTACTCAGCGTATAAATTATACATGTACTTCCAACACCCTGCATCGCACATTTCCCGGCAACACAGACATCTATTTGACAGAAGTTGCAGCTCAGATAGAAATGTGTTCGAACCTCACATGGGTACATTAAAAAGGGAAGGGGAATAAAACAAAATTGGGCAGGAGCAGAAGGGAGAGCCACCATATGGTAAGCCCAAATGAAATAAAGTTATGAGATATGGAACACAGCTTGACAGACCGGTCTCTTAACTAGAGCAACGGACACATTAAAAAGGAAGAATCACTGGGGGTTCAACCGTGTGAACACCATGAAATGTTTTCACACACTGTGCTTAGTCAGTCTGCCAGTGGGTGTCAGTGTTTTTTTTGGATCTTTGTCACCCCTGGTGGTCATTTCGAGAAGCCTCTGGCAGTGACCTGTGGGAAGTAGAGTTGGACATTCACATCCAACGGCTATGTCAAAATGACACGCCCACTTCAGTCACCCTGCCAGTCACATTAAAGCGGGACTGGAAACCCATATCCTTCAGTATTACCTACTGTTCTTGGTTTTAGGCATAGTTTTGGATCTTCAAAAATCGCTTCAAAACGTATCTGTTTATATTGTATCTACTGTAACTGACTCATTCTTATTCTTATTCTTATTCTTGTGGATTGTATTTGTTTATGGTTAGTGACATTATTCTGTTCAATTTGATTAAGTCTATTACTAATATCTGTTATTAAACTACCGGTATTCATTTTACTGTTACTGTAACGTTTATTAATGTCATTTTAAGTCGCTTTGGTCTGCTACGAACCATCAACATATTCGCGATACGTGCTGTTTATTTTAAGTGTGTACAGTAAGTGTGTGCCTAACCTGAAAAAGGCGGCTATATGTATACCACAAACATGAGCAGTGGCACACTCTTACCGAAGAGCTTGGTCCAAAGTCAGGCCTGTGAAATTGAAGTGGCGAAGATACTCCTCTGCGACCAGCCTACTGAAGTCATTGCTAGTAAACAGGAAGATACACAGAGAGAGAGAGAGAGAGAGAGAGAGAAAGAAAGAAAAAAAGAAAGAGAGAGAGACACACACACACAGACACGGAGAGAGAGAGAGATACACAAATTGTCCAATGTTATTTCTGCAGCTCAGAGACGGGTGGTCATTGCCGTAGTCTTCCACTCTCTGGTCCAGTCTCTAAACAGTCGGGCTGTTGTGAACATCGGTGCCAAGATGCCAAAAAAAATGCAATTCCCATGCTGCATCTGTCACACCAGGAAAAGAGCTTTAATCCGGCATTCTGTTTCATGAAAGCAAAGCGACAACCGCCTGTCTGGAAGCCTGGAGTGGAAAGGGAGAGAAGTGGGCTAAAACTAAAGGGGGGGGGGGGAGAGAAGTGGGCTAAAACTAAAACTACTAAACTGGGCCACTCAACTCCACCTGCAGTCTGCCACACACACACACACACACACACACAGCTGTAAACATGCCAATCTGAAGAAGACAGCAACAACACAGGCGCGCACACAAACACACACACACACACACACACACACACACACACACGCTCTCAGAAACATGTTCCACAACTAGAGAACCGACTGACAGAAGGATATGAAGTCGTCGCCAGATGGCTCGATTATAAAAAATCAATAAACACTGGCACGTGTCTAACGGAGTTCTCACACATTCCAGCTGGTATTCCAGGACCAGTTGCTAAGCTCCATCCCGTCTAAATAAAGCATGCGCTACGTTAAGGAGCGTGGACACTGGCTGACAAACAGCAGCATACAAAATGCCATTTGAATTGCATATTAATATATGTGTGTGTCTGTGTGTGTGCGTCTGTGCGTGCGTCTGTGCGTGCGTCTGTGCGTGCGTCTGTGCGTGCGTCTGTGCGTGTCTGTATGTGTGTCTGTGTGTGTGCATGTTTGAGTGTTTGTGTCTGCTTGACACCTTGCTTGACTGCAGGTGTTTGTGTGTGTGTAGATATCTGCCTGACAGCCAAAATTCTACTTAAATACTTAATACTTCTTAAATACTTCTAGATAAGTCGGTGTGTGTGTGTGTGTGTGTGTGTGTGTGTGTGTGTGTGTGTGTGTGTGTGTCCTTACTTCTTGCTCAGGTGGCGGGCTACATCAGACTTCCTGAATCCGTCTAGCTTGAAGAGCCGCTTAGCCAATCGTTTGGCGGCCTCCAAGTCTGCTCGATTCCCATTGGTCAGTGTGTCGCTGCTGCCCAATCCAAGGCGCTCTCCTGCGGTCTGATCCTGATCCCCATTGGCTTTCTGGTGGAGGGGCTTGTCCCTGAGGGTGGGGCGGGGATGTGGGTGCGGAGTGAAGGAGAGAGGGGAAAATGGTGATTTAAGAGAACATCCTTTCATGGTTCTTTAACTTGACCTCATTGAAAACATCAAACATCCGGCAAAGAGTACCCCAGCAATCCCTTTGCGAGTATTTTTTTTACTGCAGAACCCTTCTGGAAAGGAAATATTCTGGCTCTCAGTTTTACTAGCATAATTTAATTTCACTGAGAGCGATTTCAGAGCAGAATCCTCTGGATGGCTCTAGAACCTTCTTCTGGATTGATGTGTGAGCCGTGTGAAGTGTCATAGTAGTGTGCATGGCATCATCTTGCTCGCTGTGATGCATCTGTCACAAACGGGCCCGAGGCTGCAGCGTTTCACTGCATGACAGAGAACTCTGAAAATGATCCAATTTTCCCACAAATGTGTCATCTGTCAAAGCTCAAGTCACTGGCACCTCTCTCGCTTGTTCGCACGCACACACACACACGCACACACACACACACACACACACACACACACACACACACACACTAGGGTCATCTGTCAAAACACAGCCACTGGCATCTCTTTCTCTCTCTCTCTCTCTCTCACTCTCTCTCTCGTTTCTCAGTCTTAGTCTCTTTACCTCTCCTCTGTCTCAATCTCTCACTCCTCGTTTTGCCGTGAAATGCACAACAAATAGTGTATAATAGTAAAGGACTTCTCAAAGATCAGAACTTCTGCACACCTGTCAGGTTACACACAGGTCAGAAGACCAAAGATCAATGATCACTGTGCTGAGAAAGGAGCTAAATTATTAAACTTAAATTAGACTTATATTTCTTATTATTTGTAGATATATATTACTTTATTAATATAAACACAATGTTTCAGTCTGCAGACTTTCACCAGGTTGTTTAGGCTATCGATAGAAGAAGGTCTGTGGACCAAAACATTGCGTTTCTGATAAATGTAGCACTGCGAGTGAAACCGACTTCTCAGACTTCTAAAATTCTAATTCTCTCCTTCTCTCATAAACTCTCCCTCACTCACCTCTCAAAATGTCTCCCGTTCCCCCCTCTCTCCGAACGCCCCCCCCCCCTTCCTGCCGGCTATTAAGCTGTCATTCTGTGATGGGTTCGTAAGTGCAGGTTGTGTTATCGCTTAGGATGGCAGCAGGTGGGACATCGCTAATCACTGAAGTGTCTTAAGACTGTTACTGCCCACATCACCTGCGAACCAATCACAGCTCTGATGCTGCAGAACCGCACAGCTTTCGTCGCACAACACCGAATTCACCAGTTCGCCCATCCTAAATGCTCCATACAGAGTTCTGAGAATGAGCGTGTTTGGCTTGGTAGCTGCCCGTGTTCCTGGGATGCCTATAGTGGAAATCGTGTGCGAGCAATGCCCACAGACACCCCCTCTGTATAAGGGACAATGCAAGCTTGGGGAGAGACATGGGAATAAAGAGAGGCAGAAAGAAAGAGAGAAGGACAGAGAATGATTAAGAGGAAGACAGAGGAAGAAGAAGGGAAATTGAGAGAGAGCAATACAGAGAGAGAGAGAGAGAGAGAGAGAGAGAGAGAAACAGAAAAGGAGAGAGAATGGTGGAAAAGAGGAGAAGGAGCTGTGTTATCCATAAGGTCTTGTGAGAACAAACACGGGACATTTTGGACACATGCACATCCTTCATCTGTTGTCTTGGCAAAAGGCTCCAGACAAAGGCTCTCTCGTTCACACACAAACACACACACACACACATACTGTGATTGCTTTGGGACTTGACAAATGTAAGATGAACACACACACATACAGTACACACACACACAGTGTCAGACAAGCTGGCACTGCTGCTGATTGGCCATATCAGCTGCTTTGAGCTAAAGTAGCGCAACACCGATAACTCAAGTCTCTCACACACACACACACACACACACACCAAACTCTCCAGACACTCCTCCACACTCACACACACCGAAATCTTCAAACTCGTACTCATTCTTCAACACACCAAATACACAAACACACACACACTGTTTACAATGCTGATAACTTCATTTGCTGTGTGCACATGGAAGAAAATTCCCCCTCTTGCTGTTCCACATTAAAATAAAGACTTCAAAGCCATCCTGATGCTACTCTGACTTTTGATGTCTTTGACATCAGTGCTGATTGCACTGTAAAGCTGTTGGACAGGTAGGATCCAGACCCCTGGTCAGTTAGTCAGTTTTTTAAAATGGACTTTTTTAAGTGTATATTTGGGGGGGTTTTTGCCTTCATTTGGGTAGGAAGTGAAGGGTGAGACAGGAAGTAAGAGGGAGAGAGAGATGGGGTGGGATCGGGAAATAATCGCAGCTCGGATACGAACCTGGGTCCCCATGGGCACTCAGACCTGTGCATGATATGAGCACTGGAGCCTGTTGCGCCACAGTGACCCCAGCTAGTGGACTAGTATTAGTGCTAAATGGTGTTGAATACTGATGCCAGGGGGCATAGATATCCATTCTTGCTTTTAAGGCAGCTTAACATTTCATATTGGCAAGCCAAAAGTGTCATACGAGTTATCTCTGTGCCTGCATGTTTGTCCATCTCTGTCCTGTCTGCCCGTGGTACATCTGCTTAAGGTTGCTGTAGTTCTCAAGAACAAACACACAGTAGGTACTACTTCAACAACTTTACATCACATAGGGCCAGTGTGTAGATTAGCTTTACTTTCGGGTTACTTTGCGGACCGAGGCCAGCTAAACATTACACCTTCGACAGCACTAGCTTAGTTTGGATGCTTTGGCATTGGTTGGTCACTTCGCAACAACACCCCACTTTGAGAACCACTGGGTTAGAGTGTTCAGAAGGGTTAGAGTGTTCAGGTGAGGACTTGCTAAATCACCTGGGGGGGGGGGGGGGGGGGACAGAGAGAAGGGGTGTGCTGAGGTGTGTCCAGGTGTGCTCCCCTTACCTGCGGCGTGAGGAGTGACGAGCGGGGACGTAGCCGTACCTGTCCTCAGTCCTACTGCCATGCCAACAGAGCACCGAGTGTGCCCTGGCAACGGTTGCCGGCCCCTCATGCCCGGCCCTCCTCAGGGATGCCACCCTGGCAGTGGGGCGCCCGCCCCTCTGGGACGCCCGGGCACTGCGCCCGGCGGGCTTGGCACGCCGCTCTGCCCGCTCCCTCACCCGCTCCCTCTCTCTCGCCATCGCCGCCCGCTCTCTCGCCCTCTCCTTTTCTCTCTCCAGTTCTGCCCGCTCACTCGCCCTCTCCTTCTCTCTCTCCGCCTCGGCCATCTCTCTCTCCCTCTCTCTCGCCCTCTCTCTCTCCACCCGTCTCATGATACCTCTCTTCTGACCCGCCGATCACCACCTGGGCAGCGTCCACCTGATCCACTCCACGACACGAGTGCCGATGCTTGAGGTCACTCTTTCACACGCACACAGCAAAAAAGGGGGGGAATAAATTCTCAGGGGGGGGAAATACCCCAATAAAAGACAATATTCTCTTCTTCTCCTGAATCTCCTCTCTATCTACCACTTAACTTGGAAGAAACCAACATCTTTCTTCGTGGCACTTGTGGATAAAAACAACAACGTCCACTAACTCCATGCGTATGTAAATACAAAAGCACTGCTGAGGCCAACAGACATCATTCCACTGGTGTGAAGCGTTAGATAGATCCCTTTGAATGTTGCCGAGATGTTGCTAGCTGCCTTGTCCTTGTTGTCCTGCTGTCCTGTTATAGTCCAGTGAAGGTGTGTATGTTCCTCCTCCACTTCTTTCAAAAGTGTGTTTCACTCCAAACTGGTTCCACCTCCTCCTCTCGCTCTCCCTCTCTCTCCCTCCCTCCCTTTCTCTTTCTCTCTCCGTCCCTCCCAGTTCACTCTTCTGTCCAGTTTCCCTCCCTCCCTCTCTCTCTCTCTCTCTCTCTCTCTCTCTCTCTCTCTCGCTCTCTCACACACACACAAACACATATACAATCACGCTCTCTTTCACACTTTCACAACCTCTTTCACAAAATCCTCTGTCCAGTTTCCCTCTCTCTCTCTCTCCACCTCCCTCTCTCCTCCCCTCCCCCTCTCCCTTTATCCCCCTCTATTTAAACTTGCACAGCGTTCCAGAACTTCCACACTGACCTTGAGAACCCCACGAAGATCAGAGGGGAATACCACAAAACAAGATAAGTGATCGGCTATGTTAAACCTAAAGCCCAAGGTGCGTTCAAAATTGAGGAAAGGTCCATGATTATGGCGATTGCCTTGTTGCTTATTGCCATTTTGTTTACAGTCTGAAGCGACTGACCATTTTTACACAACATTCAGATTTAAAAACTTCAATGAAAAAAAGTCTCTCAGGAACTGTTGCCTCGGTCAAATCTGAATAGACGTCATGCTTTACGCTTATCGTAAATGCGCTACATAATCTACCCCTCCTGCAACTTAAGTCCCTCTTTCACTGACAGACAAAAAACAACTTTTCTTTTCCAAATCTACTTTCCTCCCTCCGCTGAATTCTGTTTGTTCTTCTGAGTCATTTCGCCGATCTTTTCTCCATCCTCCTGACGGATCAGATGTCACCTGCTCTTGGTTCTTTTGGGCTGTGTGTGTGTGTGTGTGTGTGTGTGTGTGTGTGTGTGTGTGTGTGTGAGAAACAGGTCACATGACCAAGGCGAGTGAGGTGTACTTGTGCAAACAGAGGCTGTATTTACCATCTGGGTGAGCTAACACACTTTTTACTTTTCCCACCTCCGGGAATACTTCCTGCACAACACACACTCACACGCATGCATGCGCACAGACAGAGAGAGAGAGAGAGAGAGAGAGAGAGAGAGAGAGAGAGAGAGAAAATGACACCTGCACCAAAACATGCTCCATGGTTTCACCAAAATACAAACACTTTCACTAATGGCATAATGTGACATTTTACATTCTGAAAGATATAAATAGTATGAAAAGTGATAGAAGGCATACATTTGTTTCAGACAACATCTCTCTCTCTCTCTGCTCTGCTTTTCTGCCTCTGAACTGCATTTCCTTCAAGCGACCACCGTGTTACCGAAGAGCGCTCAAAATGCTCATTCAACAATGACTGTTTGCATCTTTTCCGGTCCGTTTGCCAGTCGCCTGTTGCTCTCTTTTCATTTCCCAGCCGCTGTTCTCCACCACACTGTGGTACAGTAGTTGACCCCCCCCCCCCCGCCCCCCCCGCCCCCCCCATTGGCGTTCAGGACACGTTGCGTTCGCCTCATTATCAAGCGGGCAGCTAAGCGCTGGTCCCAGACCAGGCCTCTCATGTCCAGCACTGAGTACTTTGCTACGGCAGAGAGGAGAGCCCCACTGTAGAGACTCTACTGTTGTTCCCCTCCCCAGACCCCAAAGCTCTTTCACGGGCCACTAACGGAGTAGGAACAAAAGAGCCCTCTGTTTAGATGCATAAACCCATCCCGCAGGAGAGAGACAGAGAGAGAGAGAGAGCGAGGGAGAGAGAGAGAGAGAGGGAGAGGGAGAGAGGGAGAGAGAGAGAGAGAGGAATTTCATGCTTAATTAGGGGAGTGAGGAGTGGCAGGCATCTCATCTCTCAGTGTTCAGTGTGTGTGTGTGTGTGTGTGTGTGTGTGTGTGTGTGTGTGTGTGTGTGTGTGTGTGTGTGTGTGTGTGTGTGTGTGTGTGTGTGTGTGTGACCCTAGGCATCTCATCTCTCAGTGCAGGGGGGAGGAATGCCCGACTGCACTTGGACAGTACGGAGGACGGACCAGAGAATGCTTACAAGCACTAATCCACACTGTAGTGTACGTAGTGTACGTGTGTGTGTGTGTGTGTGTGTGTGTGTGTGTGTGTGTGTCTGTGTGAGTATGTCTCTCTCTCTCTCTGTGTGTGTGTGTGTGTGTGTGTGTGTGTGTTTGCCAGGGTTTCCAACACCTCCTGTGTCCTATTGTGTGCTCAAGTTGGACACAAAGCAATTTGTTGGACAGGATTGGAATAATAAATGAAGATTCATTCAATTCTTTCTCGTTAGTGTGAAATTAATATTCACATTAGAGTGGTTTGCAAAGAGATAGTTGGATAGTTTTCTGCCAGTTGTTGTTCATTTTGGCATCTGTTGACTTCTAATGACAGAAAACAGATCCTCCCATACCCTCCTATCCATATACAAACTGTATTCCGAAAAAGTTTTTTTGCATTTTCAAATCATGTTAACCCTGAATTTAATTGAGAATAGCTCAAGGCCAACATATCAATTTTTTAATTCACATTTCACAAAGTGGCCCAAATTTTTCAGATTTCGGGTTGTATATCGTTGTGGCTTTCCTCTGAGATGAAAAATAAGAGCACATTTTTACTTTACCAAGAAAGACAGATGCATCACTGCATTCAATGACATGCGTGCAAGTCCTATAGCCTTTGTTTCTGACATTTTATCATGTATCTTATGACTTTCAACAATGCATTTCAATCAATTCTATGCATTTCTGAATTGCTAACTGTTTATCATCATCATTAACATCATCATTTGTCCCTCATATTTCATTATCTGCTATTGTTTGTTCTTGGATGACGTAAAAGCACAATGAGTTGCCTTATGAATGAAATGCACTATACAAATAAAATTGCCTAGCAGGCTTAAACAGGCTCCAGGCTCCAGGTTCCAGGCGATCAGTGTTGTGAGGGCCAACACCTAAGTATTGAGCTTTTGCTCATTTGCTAATGTTTGATTTTCCAAAACGTTAATGTTCATTTAAAAGTCAATCTGATTTGAGGACGTCATTCTTTTGTCAACCTAAGTCAGGAGTACATGTTGTGTATTAGTGTGTATTATACTGTAATGTACATAGAACATACATTATTATTGAAACATGATTGGTACATTTAAAATGTGTGTGAAACCCTGGTGTGTGTGTGTGTGTGTGAGAAATGAAGAGGTGGTCAAAATGTGTGTATATTGTCGCAAGCGAATGAGAGAGTGAGAAGAGGCAGTGAAAATGTGTGGCCATTGGCTCATGTAAGTTGAGAGGGACTGTGCCTAGTGTGTGTGTGTGTGTGTGTGTGTGTGTGTGTGTGTGTGTTTTAAGTGTTTTCACGCCAGTAGGATTGCTGCATCCTCTGCCTGGCTGGACTGACAATCCAGTAAGTGTTCATTTGACTGCAGCTGAACAGCCTGGAGGAAGAGGCTCTGTAGGCCATTAAAACACATGCCAATCTCTCACTGACACAAACACACACACACACACACACACACACACACACGAGACAAAGATGCACAAATGTATAGACAAAGTCCCAACAGATGAGCACCCAGAGTAAACAATAAAAAATTGAACACACACACACACACACACACACACACACACACACACACACACACACACACACACACACACACACAGTGAGCATTTTCCAAGGAACTGACGAGGCAAAATTACACAAAAACTGGGAATGCATCCAGTGCTCATATTTAAATCAATTGAGGCACTTCTTCAGAATAATACACATGCACAACAACAAATCACCGTGGACTGTGAACAATTATTCTACAGTAACCAGCATCTGGAGTACACAGGAAGATTTGGGGAGCTGAAGGTTACACAAATGTCATTGTCGGCCCAGCCGTCCTAAACAGTCTGGTGCTAACAGAGAGCAACATCAGCTCTCAACAGGATGGCTCTCTATCGCCATCTTGTGGACCTGCGTGAACACACTGCAGCAAGTGCAGTTCACACCAAGGAGTGACAAAGGACGGAATACTAACAGGTACTGGCTGCATAAGATGGCACCCAGACAAGACGTACAGTAAGGGAAAGGCTGAAAGACATTCACAATAGCCATGTATTCGTATTATATGCAAAATGTGCACAAACACACTCACACACAATGGAGACCAATATATAGAGTTTAGTGCAGGCACTTTTTAAACATGGTTTAATAAGAAAGGATTAATGTCGTGTTGGCTTATATGGCTGTTGCCTATCGTCCTTCCCATTTGAATGGGTGATCCATCTGATGTTGCAAATGTCAGCATTATTATAAGGTCTTTCCTCTGGACAATAGACAGAGCTGTCATGGCACAATAAAAGCTCAATCTATCACCGAGCGCTACGCACGCACACACACACACACACACACACATACACACACTTACACACACACGCACGCACACACACAGAGACAGAAAGACAAAGATACACACACATACTTGCATGCACACATAACCAGCCGGTCACACACACACACCCACACACACACACACACACACACACACACACACACACACACACACACACACACACACACACAGAGTGTAATGTGTCCTCTCTTTAGGGAAATGTATTCCGGCTCCTCTGCTGTGTGGTTGTCAGGTGGAGGTGACTTATTCAGCAGCCACCTGCTCTCCCCGTCATCCAGCAGCCATTACAGTGTGTGTGTGTGTGTGTGTGTGTGTGTGTGTGTGTAAGAGAGAACGAAAGAAAGATTGTGTGTGTGTGTGTGTGTGCGTGTGTGTGTGTGAGAGAGAGAGAACGAAAGAAAGATTGTGTGTGTGTGAGAAAGAGAGAGAAAGAAAGAAAGATTGTGTGTGTGTGTGAGAGAGAGTGTGTGTGAGTGTGAGAGAGAGAGAGAGAGAGCGAGCGAGCGAGAGAGAGCAAGTGGTCGTGTCTGTGTGTGAGTCAGCCGACAAGTAACCTTGCCAAGGTCGACTTCAGGTGCCAGTCTCCAGAACTACGCAATAGAGCTGCAGTAATCAGCACAACACAACACAACACACATGAAGAATATGCAGTTACGCAGTCATGACAAACACACACACACACACACACACACACACACACACACACACACACACACACAAACACACAAACACACAAACACACAAACACACAAACACACAAACACACACACACACACACACACACACACACACACACACACACACACACACACACACACACACAACTGAGGAATAGGCAGTACTAACACACACTGACTAATACACTAACATAAAACACACTTTAAGAAAAAAGAGTGAGGAAGGACTCTGCATTATGTGCACTCATACACACACACACACACCAAAATGAGAGGGACAGAAAAACAGAGACTGTGAATAACCTATCCCACATGCACGCACAGACAGACACACACACACACACACACACACACACAGCGGAGCCAGCCAACGGAAGCGTCATTATTCATATTCATGTCCTCATTTATAGACAGTCTGGGCAGCTGGGAACTCTCTACAGTGCTACAGAAGACTAGAAGTCAACAGCATCAGACAGTCAAATAACACACAATCAACAGCATCAGACAATACAACACCACACAGCCATCAGTATCAGGCAATACAATCACACGACCAACAGCATAAGACAATACAATCAGACAACCAACAGCATCAGACAATACAATCAGACAAACAACAGCATCAGACAATACAATCAGACAAACAACAGCATCAGACAGTACAATCAGACAAACAACAGCATCAGACAGTACAACATCAAACAACACACAGCATCAGACAGAACAATATCACACAACACACAGTGCCAGACAGTAGCCTCCAATAACACCACCACAACATGTTCAACACTACCAGAGGGATTATAGCACACAAACAGGACTATCAGAGAGCACAATGGCACAATGGCACACCACCACCCACGCGAGTGCAACAGCAAGTGTGACACATTACAGCTGGGCGATATGAGTTCAAATCAATACTACAATGTCATCGTTCTTTTTTCGCTTTTACACTGCCTTCAAAGTTTTCTGATCAGTTGAAACTAAAAAAAATTGTTGTGTTTTTTTTTCCTGCTGACAGTACTCGAGGAGCTGGAACAACAGGGCCCTGTGCTGAAAACAGCCGGAGTTGACCTTAAATGCTCAAATCTGATTTATTTTCCTTCAAATCTGATTTTTTTTCTCAGTGGCTGCTGACATTCTATTTTTGAAAAAAATAATGTTGTCAATATCAGACTCCTGCTCTAGTGCGGACTGGGGACAGTCCTGAACTGACCGAGATGCGCAAATGACCAATATCAACAACACAACACAGCACACCCACCACCCTACAGAAGTAAACTCAGAGGCTACACAGGGATGTGCAGTAACCCAGCGATTTTGGGAGTCAATGAGTCTCCATATCAGCAGGTTAATTCATGTGCATACTTTGTTGGCTGCTTCATTGGTTTGAGTCTTTTAAACTTGGTTTTAAGGCTTAAGATTTGTACTGTATAACAGTGTAGCAATGCGCCTCTGTGGTGTCATTCGGCCAATTGTTCTTAAATGCTTTCAAACAGATTGGTAATGAAACATCAACTTTTGCTTGCAAGTCACATTATATTAAAATGACCACACCAGCTCAGACTAAGGTCGCATTTGCCAAAAAAAAAGGACAACATACAATATGGAAGTGGCCCAAATCAGAATGGAACAATGGATAAATCAGATGTGCATCATATTAGCTAGAAAACAATGGATTTGGCCTGGTATTATGAACACAGTCAGAGTATAAGATATCTAAACACAAGATATCATATCTAAAGTGAAAGAAAAGAGCAGACTCAACACCAAATGAAGCAGCTAGACAAGTAACAGAGCCGTCCACTAATGATGACGCTACCGATCTAGAGAATAGACCTCTGAAGTTCGCCTACAAAAAAAACTACCATCTTTGCCCAAATAAGGAGATCCGGTATCTTGATATTCTTTCAATGGGAAAATAACATGGCGATCTTGAATTATTGCACCTGTTAAACTCTCGCGGGGATGAAGAAATTGGAAATGCAGACGTTTTACGCTACACCGTTTTGTCCTCTGCCTTCGAGTGGATACTGTGCTATCCCAGAGCTAACTTAATTGAAGCTAAATGCCTATGGCAAGTTGCATTTTAACACCCAGATCTCCTTATATGGGCAAAGATGGCAGCTTTGGTTCCTTTTAGTAGACGAACTTCAGAGGTCTATGCGAGGCCGGGGGGACCTGTTGTCCACTAGTGATGATGTCACTCACCTGGGTAAGGAGAGGGCAGGGTTGCTGTGCCAGGTGTGTGTGCTTTTGGCGCCGCTCCTGAGGGTGTCGTCCGACCCGCTGCTGAGCCTCTCGCTGGACGGGGCGCGCGTGGCGTCCGAGTCGCCGCCGGTGACCGTCAGCACCGACTCGGAGCGGCTGGGCAGCTCGCAGTGGGCCAGGGGGGCAAAGCTCAGCTGCACGATCTGCCGCGTGCTCTGGTACGCATGACCCTTGATCTTGGGGGTCAAGGTCGGGAGGTCGAAGGTGAAGACCGTCTGCGTGCTGGACGTCCACAGGTCCAGGCTGTCCAGGCTGTTGTAGGACGTGCCCTTGGCGCGGTGCGACTCCATGATGGTCTCAAAATGGCGGCTGAAGGTGTCGTGGGCGTCGCCTAGAGAGCCCCGGGGGGCCGTGATGAGGAGGGGGGACTTCATGGCGGGCTGGTGCTCAAAGAAACTCTCCAAGGGCCTGAGAGGAGGGAGGAAGGGAGAGACAGACAGAGAGAGAGAGAGAGAGAGAGAGAGAGAGAGAGAGAGAGAGAGTGAGAGAGTGAGAGAGAAAACACACACACACACGCAAAGAGAGAGAGGGGGAACAAAGGAATAAGAGTTCATTTCACACCAACAGAGAAGGTCATAGATGGAAGTATGATTTAAATAGCATTAATATTCAGATTGCTAAATGTGTGTGTGTGCGTATGCAAATCTGAAGATTGTGTGTGTGTGTGTGTGTGTGTGTGTGTGTGTGTGTGTGTGTGTGTGTGTGTGTGTGTGTGTGTGTGTGTGGTGTGCGTGTGGGTGTGTGCATGCGCGTGTGTGTGTGTGTGTGTGTGTGTGTGTGTGTGTGTGTGTGTGTGTGTGTGTGTGTGTGTGTGTGGTGTGTGTGTGGTGTGTGTGTGTGTGTGTGTGTGTGTGTGTGTGTGTGTGTGTGTGTGTGTGTGTGTGTGTGTGTGTGTGTGTGTGGTGTGCGTGTGGGTGTGTGCATGCGCGTGTGTGTGTGTGTGTGTGTGTGTGTGTGTGTGTGTGTGTGTGTGTGTGTGTGTGTGTGTGTGTGTGTGTGTGTGTGTGTGTGTGTGTGTGTGTGTGGTGTGCGTGTGGGTGTGTGCATGCGCGTGTGTGTGTGTGTGTGTGAGATGCGTGTTTATGTGTAGCCCACTTCCTCAGCAGCACAGAACACCTCCTCCTCCTGTGTGTATGAGTGTGAGTGTGTGTATGTGTGTGTGTGTGTGTGTTTGTGTGTGTGTGTCTGAGATGCATGTACCTCCTCAGCAGCACACTGAACACCTCCTCCTAGGTGTGTGTGTGTGTGTGTGTGTGTGTGTGTGTGTGTGTGTGTGTTGCATGTACCTCCTCAGCAGCACACTGAACACCTCCTCCTCCTCTGTGCGTGTGTGTGCGTGTGCGTGTGAGCGTGCGTGCGTGCGTGCGTGTGTGTGTGTGTGTGTGTGTGTGTGTGTGTGTGTTGTGTGTGTGTGTGTGTGTTGCACGTACCTCCTCAGCAGCACACTGAACACTTCCTCCTCCTCCTGGGTGGCCCTCTGCCTCTTGGCGTCTCCCAACAGCCTCACACTGACCCAGCTGGCCACCTCCTCATCCTCATCTTCATCCTCCTCATCGTCATCATCATCCTCCTCCTCATCCTCCTCACCCCCCTCCTCCCCGAACAGCGTCATCCCCAGCGGGCTGCTTCCCGTCCCCGACGTTCCCAGGACGCTCCGGTTGCTCCCGAACGCCGAGTCGCCGTCGTCCTGCTCGGCGCGCAGCACCTCGTCGATGTCCGTCTCCCGGTAGCAGCGCAGCGGCACCGCGTCCAGGTCCGTCTCCGAGTACTTGAGCATCCGCCGGATGATGCCCGTCTTGGGGGAGGAGCCCGGGGCGGCCGGCGGCGGGGTCACCAGCTCCACGTCCACCTGGTGCACCTCGTGGCTGGCCCGCAGCTGGAGCAGCTCCAGGGGCAGCGTGGTCGGAGGGGTCGGCGTGGGGGACTCGCTGGAGGTGCCGCTAGGGGGCGCTGTGGACGGGTCTGAGCGGAGGGGAGGAGAGGTTGGGTGAGGAGAGAAGAGAAGAGAAGAGGAGAAGAATAAGAGGGTAAACTCAGGATAAGAACTCTGCTCTGAAGCTACAGAGAATATGTCTGCTGTTCCCACATCTTGACAAATGTGCAACAACTTGCCACTTTGCTTCTGACAACTATTGTAAATATTTATATATATCTAGTCCAATTACAAGCTTCTTCAAACATCAAACATGTCAAATGACTATGACGCATAGTGCAACTCCCCAGTCCATGTACAACTATAGTGTTGAGTATACTGCCAAAGTACACACATAGATTCATTCACTTTTGCATACTCGCTACAATGAAAAGGAAAGTATACTTCAGTTCTCAAATCTCATTATGAGCACAGTTCATATGGAATGCAACACACAGAATATTGTGCTTACTGACTCGCGTGCCTACGCATTGCATCGCAGTGTCCACAGCAGTATGCGTCTACCCTAAGGCTGCGTTTGGATTTTCTGTCCACATTCTCTCTTAATGGACAACATCATTAGGTCAAGGAAAGATAAGATGAATCACCTTTCCTTTCACGAAAGATGCTTCAGTATATCCTATACTAAAGGAGATTTGAAAGAAAGCATCGAACTGAAGCGCCTTTCTTACACAAGTAGGGAATCCAAACAGCTATCATTGCTAATATTTCCAGGTCATTTCATTCTGATAGGAATCATCCTGAGCAAAAAAGGCTTTCTGAATGCAGCTTGAGATTGAATTTCAGGTATATTAAATGGCAAATTTCAGGTACACTGAAAGGGTAAAAATCAAGTGTACTAAAGGGTGAATCAAGCGTACTAAAGGATGAATCAAGTGTACTAAAAGGTGAATCAGATAAACTAGAGGGGGAATCAGGTGTACTGAAGGTTGAAGTGGGTACTCACTCTTTTCTCTGGTTGTGGCACTCTCTTCTGTCGGACCTCCAAACATGAACTCCCATTTGGCCCGAGCGATCTTCTGACAGTGCAGCGAAGGCCCAGGCAGCACTGAGCCACTGTCCGACTGAGGAACACACACAAGGTCAAGGTCACATCTACTCAGCCACACACACTCACACAGTTGCATGGCCCGTGTAAATAAATACATACATTCACATGCACAAACACATACAGTACATGCAAAACATACCAATACAAACATGCAACACACACACATATGCAGATATACACAGACTAGGGCATACATCATTATGCACACACACAAAAATAGTAATACATAGTCAGACATATGTACACACACACACACACACACCTGTATTCCTGAGGTGGCGTGTCCCGTCTCGTTGCTCTGCTGGCTGGAGTGACTTGACTCCGGCGATACGCAGTCTCTGTCCCCAAGGCTCCCCGTGACCCCGCTGGAGCTCCGCGACGACCCCGGGGGTCCGCCGTTCTGCTCGCCGCCCACACCCACGCCACCCACGCCACCCACGCCGCCCACGCCACCGCCTTCGCCCGCGTCCCCCTCCACCCTCAGCAGCCCGTCGCCCTGACCTCTGACCCTCCTGTGCCCGCCCACGACCCCCCCGGACTCCTGCTCCGGCTCCTCTTCATCGTCCTCATCATCGTCCTCCTCCTGGTCCCGGTGGAGCTCCAGAGCCACGGGCCCCAGCAGGAGGGCCTCCCGCCTCCTCCGCTCGGCCCGCTTCAGCAGCCTGGCCTGGGCCGGGCTCAGCAGGACCACTGGGCCCTCGCTCTGGTTCTGGGTCCGGGTCTCCGTCTGAGACTGGCTGGATTCCCCCTTTTCTCTTCCCTCATCTCCCTCCTCTTCCCCATCCTCCTCTTCCTCCTCCGTTGTCTTTCTCCTCCGCCTCCTCCTCTTCCTCTCGTCCTCCGTCGTCCCGCCCCTGCCTCGGGCCGCCGGGTGGCGCCACTCCACCTCCTCCTCCTCCTCCCTGGACGTCCAGCTGATGGGCGTCACCTCCACGCCCCGGCTCAGGAAGAGCCTCCGCGCCGCCTCCATCACGCCCCCGTCCCCCACGCCGCCACCGCCGCCGCCGCCGCTGCCCAGGACGGCGCACCGATCCGGGCCCGAGCGACCCGCGTTGCCCTTGTACTGCGGAGGCTGGCGTCGGTGGAGCGTGGGGCTGTTGGTGGGCTGGAGCTCGGAGCAGCGCAGCAGGCGAGGGTCCCTGACCGGCGAGCAGGCCTCGCCCTCGGGCACCGCCGGCCGGAGGAGACGCGACGGGATGGCGGGGGACACCGGGGGACCCCCTGCTGGTAAGACGGAGTATTGCACGGTGGAGAGAGTGGGCGGGCCTGCGACTCCGCCTCCCTTCCCGCTCGCGTGATTGGCTGGTGATCGATCGGGCCCTTGTGCTGAGGAGGGGGCGAGGAAAGGCGGGTTCGTGTCCGGCTGGTGCTGATGCTCGTTGGTCAGGTTGGACTCGTTGGTCCCGCCCCCACACACCGGGATGTTCATGGTGATTGGCTGCCGCTGCGCCGGAGAGGCGCAGGTGTGCGATGACGCGTCGGCGCACCTGTGTGACGAGCGGTCCGTCAGGCCGCCGCTCAGAGCATTGGGCGCTGGCTGCGGCGTCGTTGTCAAGTTCCGCACCTCGTTGAAGATCTCCGACACTCGCGTGGCCTCCTCGGCGAGCTTCCGCGCCACCTCTGGGCTGTTGGCGGGCGACGCGGGCAATGCCACCGGCGCCACAGACACGGGGCTTTTGTTCAGCTGGTTCATGCCCTCCGCCATCTGACCGCCGAGGCCCTGGCTGGCCCTGCAGTGCCCGCAGCGAGGGCTGTCGGTGCCCCTGGCGAGGGTCCTCTGGGTGACTGCTGGGCTACAGTTGCCCACAGACACCTGTCGGCTGTGGGTCACCCTGGGTACAGCGGGCACGGAGGGTACAGAGGGTCTGGCGGTTTGGGTTTGGGTCAGATTCAGAGACGCCTGCCCGGCCTGAGAGGAGAGCTGGTCGGACGCTGGGCTCCTGGGGAGTGCACTCAGGCCGCCGTGTTTGAGGGCGTCCGGCGGGAGAGCGCTGACCGACGGCATGCCGCCGACAGGGTGTGGGACCATGACTGGCGACCCGGCCCACGACTGGCACCTGGCGTGCTGGTTTTGAGGCGACCCGTACCCGGACCCGTACCCATACCCGCGCCCGTGGGCGAGCCCGCGCTCCAGCTCGTGGGCGAAGCGACAGCGCAGCAGCGGCGAGCCAAAGTCCTCCAGCGCCCGCTGGGTGGCGGCGCGTCCGATGGCCGGGTCCGGCGCGGGCCGCCGCGTTCCGGGCGAATCGCCCGCCGGGTGTCCGGACGACCCGAGCCCGCGTAACGCCAGCTTGGGGCTGTTGCTGCACGAGGAGTCCGGGCTACCGAACCAGACGGGGTCGCTCAGCCGCTTGCGGAGGTGCGAGGGGGTTGAGCGTGACCCCTCGCCGACCCCTGACGCCCTCGGACACGGAGGGGAAGGCGCCGCCTCCACCTTCTTGACGTTGGCCTTCTCGATGTAGCTGAAGGTCACCACTGACCGCTTGCCACCAGAGGGGGCGCCGTCTGGACACGCCTGCGGCCGGGGGCTCGGAGAAGGGGACGGCGACGGCGACGGGGGCGGAACGTGGAAGTGCTGATGAGGCTGCTTGGTGGGGGTGCCGTCCCCATCCGCCCCGGAGTGCATCGGGCGGAGCGGGGGGTGGGGGATGCGGGTGGGGGTGTGCGTCGGGGTGGGGCCGCCCGGGGCCTCGCCGCACTGCTGGAGCTGGAAGCTGACGGCCGTCTTGGCGGGGAGTTTGGGAGCGCCCCCGGGCGGCGGCGGCGGCGGGTTGCCGCTAGCGACGTTGGCCAGGTGCGTCAGCATCTCCGCGGCCACCTCCTCGGCGGTGATGGGCTCTCCGCCCGAAACCACCTCCTTCCCATCATGCTCTGGGGCAGCTCTCACCTCCACATACAGATGCAGAACCTTACCAGACTGGGACATGACCTCAGTGCATTATGGGTAAACAGAAGAGAGAGAGAGACAGAAAGAGAGAGAGACAGAATAATGGACGTCTAAGAGACGTAGAGATCCAAGATGCCGCTCCTTGGCCTCGTTTGATCAGTGCACGTTTTTGGGGTTTTGCTGTGGCAGTATGTGTGTGCGCGCGCGAGTGTGAGTGTGTGTTTCTGTGTGCGCTTGCATGTGCGTGTGTAGCCTTTCTCATCTGCTCTTTACGGTTCAACAGAGCAGTTTGTCTGGTCTCGTCTTTGTCCTGTTGATGGGTTGCACAGCACTCAGAGAGGCAGGGAGCTCACGGGGAGGGCTCGGAGACCCAGGAGCCGTCATCTTCAGCACTATACTGGGACTGGAGATCTGAGAGAGAGAGAGAGAGAGAGAGAGAGAGAGCGAGAGAGAGAGAAAAAAAAAGAGAAAAAAAAGAGAAAAGAAAGGGATAGAGAGGTATGGACACAGAAAGAAATGGAAAATGAAATGTTAAGTGACTTCATTAACATACTTAATAATCCATTCAGTCTAAATTCCACATCAATCTCCTGACCTCCTGGCAAATGAGGTTTTGTTTCTGTTTGTGAACTATGTCACAACGGGTAGTGAAGATTAGCGATCCATATCACAGTTGTTCAGAGATGTCACCATTCCATGCAAACGTCAACAAGATATAGAGTCTACAGAGTGTAATTAGCATTTATTAGCACTTACAAATTAACTGGCAGACAAGGACGCCAGTCACTTTGAATGTGTACTGATTTGTTGATACAGTCTAGCTGTGCGGAAACCGAAGTGATAATAGTCAATCTTTTTATTTCTTCGAACAAAACAAATAGGCTACGACAGCTGCAGACACACCATGGGAAAATGGAGTTATATTCATCTATAGTAAATGTTATACTCCGACAAACTGGATTTATGGTTATGCACTGTAGTTATAGATAAAGTGACTAACTAAGATATATTTACTAATAAGAGCATACATAAAATGTTGGTCCTGAATAACTGTAATAAAATAAAAGCATGAATACAAAACAGGCAGAACAACGAGCTGCTTGCTTCTCTAACAGTTCTAGCTATCCCAGAATCTAGACTGTTCAAAATCTGACAATCCAATAACAGACAGACAACAGACTTCCACCAGTACTGTTATTGGATTACCCCATCATCTGACTACACGGATGTTTCTGACATGGCCCTTTGATGTCCACCCTTAATAGCTGCTCTGTATAGAGTGTGTAGTGACTTCTGACAGCAAAGACAGATTCTGACAGCAGTCACATTAGCCAGAGAGCGCAGAAACTTTAGAAGAGAGAGGTCAGGTGAGAGCGTTGTATAACAGTAGTTATGCAGCTCAGGGTGAATATCTGTGAACGCAATGCTAGGCATTGTGAAGGACTCTGGCAAGAGTAAGCCCATTCATAGAGCGGATTCTACACTCAAAAGGAAAAGAAAAGCCTGCCGGCCTCCGCAGACAAGATGACAGAGTTACACAGGCAACCGGATGACATCGGCGGCTGTGTCCGAAGTGGGAAAAAATCTGCCTTCTAAGATAGGCAGAGGCAACAAGGCATTGTTGCATGTCTGAATCAAATATTTTTTGTGGAATTCATCCTTCTAAGATACCTTCGTTTAGCCGAATTGTGAAGGCAGCGTACACGTATCCTTCATGCAGCCTTCAACCACATTCTTTGGAACGTCTCCACTTCAACTCGTACTGATTAAAGGCCAACTAGTCACACCAAAGAATCGCAATGAGCCGAAACCGCTGCAGAGAGGAGTTGCAGCAAAGTGAATTAAACATTGCAAGGCATTGCTAGCAGTTGCAAGCCGTTTCAAAAGACTTGACCTGTCAGATCGCAGTTGCGGGGTTTTAGGACACTTTTCCCCTCACAGCGCTTATTCCTACAGATGAACAAGTCAGGCAATGATGGGGGAGAAAGAACCATAGACTTTAATGGGTAAGAGTTTGAGAGAGTAAAAGTGTGTGTGTGTGTGTGTGTGTGTGTGTGTGTGAGTGTGTGAGTGAGTGAGTGAGTGAGTGAGTGAGTGAGTGAGTGAGTGAGTGAGTGAGTGAGTGAGTGAGTGAGTGAGTGAGTGAGTGAGTGAGTGAGTGAGTGAGTGAGTGAGTGAGTGAGAGAGAGAGAGAGAGAGAGAGAGAGAGAGAGAGAGAGAGAGACACTGAGAACATACAGTATGTCTGAGTGAGGGAGAGAATGAGTGTGAAAAAGAAAGTCTGTGAGGAAGTCGAGAGAGAATGTGCGAACAAGTGAACGCATGAATGAGAGAGTAAATGAAAGAGTAGCCCACATAAGTGAGTGAGTGAGTCATAGCTTTCAGTTATTAGAATCAATGAACGAGAGAGTTGGAAAGAGAGAGAGAGAGTGAGGGAGGGAAGAAAGAGAGAAGGGAGTGGGGGCGAGTCAATAAGCGAAGGAGAATGCAAATGAAATGGAGGAAAGTGCAATAAGGCAGCGCAGAGTGGAGGGTGAGCAGGCAGTAAACAGCTTATTCCCCGTTACATTACAACCCCGGCCAGCAGTAATCCCTGTGCCATGCATCACCCTCTCCGTCTAGCCCTCTCTCTCTAGCTCTCCCTCTCTTCCCCCTCATCCTCTCTCTCTCTCCCTCACCCTCTTTCTCCCCTCTGTCTATCCGTCTCTCCTTCTCCCTCACACTATCTCCATCTCCACCCGCTCTCCCTCAGCCTCCTTCTACCCTCTGTCTATCCATCTCTCCTTTTCCCTCACACTCTCTCCATCTCCCTCACTCCCTCTCTCCCCCCTCATCCTCTCTCCCTCACCCTCTTTCTCCCCTCTGTCTATCTGTCTCTCCTTCTCCCTCACACTCTCTCCATCTCCCTCACTCCCTCTCCTTCTCCCCTGTCTATCTGTCTCTCCTTCTCCCTCACACGCTCTCCATCTTCCTCACTCCCTCTCTGTCTCCCTCACCCGCGCCCCCCCCACACACCCCAACCTCGCTCTCTCTGCCTCCTTTTCTTACCCCCTCTCTAACACCCTCTCTCATTCTCCTTCTCCCTTACCTTCTCTCTATCCCTCTCTCCCTGTCTGCGGATAGCCCCCAGCCAGACATTATACAGCCCATTTAAACAGGCTAGATTTATGTCCAAACACAGAAGCTTGGCCTTCCCACAGCACACTTAGTCATGTTTTGGATGCCGGGCATGACAGTCGTGCTTCCAATCTGCCAAACTGTAACTATGCCATTTGTTCAAGTCTGCCTTTGAAAGTAGTACTATATTATGTCATTCAGTCTACAGTACGCCATGCTAACACCATCATGATGATGATGATGATGATGATCACAAACTGCCAGCTTCACCTCCATGGCCCCTGAAACTTAGTGTCATCGAGTTCCTTTATCCAAACAAGGCAATGACACAACCCAGGTCCTCCAGCACATGATCAGCTCAGAGCTCATATACTGATAAAAGATGACTTGAACTTTAACATGATTTGAATAAAATACATTCTCATGGTGATATTGATGTTATAACAATACTTTGAGGAGTCTTGAAACTCAAGCTATTTGTTCTGGCTTTGAGAGTGCAGTATGTCATTCATTCATTCATCATACTGGAACTATGATGACCATTTCACAACCAGAGCGCCAAAGGAGGAGAGTTACATTATGGAACTCTAATCTTTTTGTGCCACTGACAGTAGTTTGCTGTGGCATTGTTTCCACTGTTCCACTGGCATTGGACCACTGTGCAGTCTTCTCCAGCAATGCATGAAAATGATGTCTCATGATCCCTGAGCCACTCTTTCACAATTTGAGCACAGTGAATCCTGGCATTGTCATTTTGGAATATGCCCGAGCCATCAGGGAAGAAAAGAGCAGGTGCATAGCATACAATAGTCTAAAATGCAGGTGCAAAGTGCAATATTCTCATACATTATAATACAATATATTATAATAATATTATAAGTCTATTTTTTGAGTGATTTCAAGTCTTACTTTTCTACCGTTTTTTATTTGGAGCCTGCACACTAACACTGACGACAGCTGGTGTGTAAGGCGCAGATTTCCCCTTTTGGATGTTTAATTATTAATTTGAACACAAATAACTGACATCAGTGACGTTTTAGACATAAAGATTCATGAAACTACTGTATGCTACAGCCACAGGCTGAGAGCTGTAGATTGAACACCACAACTTAGCAGTGGTTGCGATTGTTTGTTGGAACTATGGTTTTGAGAAAACAAAAACTGTGCAACTTTGGACAATGCAAATTAGAAATATACTGTAGCCTAGTAATACAGCTTATATTTGGTTTTGGGAAATACTATTTTGCAGCTGCAGAGTTCCAATCATTCCTTTTGGGAAACGTACCCCTGTATGGCTCACTGAATCACACATTTTCAGTCCTAGGTCCCTCAGGGAGGCGTTTTAGAGTACCAACAGCAAAAATCCTTTGTCCCTAATGCTGTGAAGGTGCTAAATAACACTAAAGACACACATAAGAACAGAATTCGCAAGCATTTTAAGTAGGCTACTATTTACTTGTTTATTTATTTATTTATTACTTTTGTAAACCCAACCAGTGTAATGTCACTTTTCTTGAAATGTATTGACTGTGCTGTCTGTCTTGCTGTCTTGGCTATGCACCGTTTGTAATGTCCTGTCTCATGTTTTCACATCTGTGGACAATAATGTTTTCGTATTCGTATAAGGCAGCTAAATACAGGTGATGGAGTTGTTTGATGCTTTGGCATGGGTAGCCACCCCAGTTACACAACGCATGTGTAAAAGCAATGAAACTGAATTACTTTTTGTCATGTTTCCTAATATTCAGCAAGTCAAACAATGTGATAAACATGTAAAGGAGGCTGCCAACAGGTGCTGCAGGTAACATTCCTCTTCAGAGTTCCCACGTCACCTGCGCAGTGGCGGAGATGCTCTGGCCCAAGCCTAATTGGATTAATGTGTTTCATTTAAAGTGACACTGACCGCTAATGCGTCCAGCAGCCACTCCACTGATTTGATTGGAGGGATTAGAGATTAAGAAGAAGCTGCCATTTAATTGGCTTAATGACACCACAGGGAGCCGCCTGCTTCCCTCAAACCTGCCTTGATTGGGCGAATCTCGAGAGCTGGGTGTAGGATAAAAGTCTGTGTCGGGGGACCGCGGGTGTCACTTCCCGAGTTATCGGATCAGTGGTTCAGGCCAGAAAGGAGCTTACTCTCACCACCAGATGGGACCCAACCTAGAACCGGATCTATGACAGAACTGTCCCAGATTGTTTCCAGAGTCCATTGTTCTCCAGGCTGGTTGTGTGTGAACCCCAAGCTGTCAGTAAGAGTCCGAGTTAGAACCAAAATAGTAGCTTAGCTGATCCAGGAGGGCCCAGAGAGACCAAAACACCCAAAGCACACTGGAACACACCAGAACTACTCAGGATTCAATCCAGGTATACACGCCCCGGCACTTCCTCATCCTCCACAGAGCGACTTGGCTACAAAATGCCTCTGGACTCCTCAAAACCGCTTGTTTTCTTCCAAATGAGGAGAGCCACCTTGAAGCGCATCAATACTTGAGACAGTCAAAAGTCAATCAAAACCCCATTCAGTTTCCGGCACCAATACAGCACAACAACACCAATACAGCCAGACTGACGGTGAATGTATATTTTATGGAAGTTTACATTTTTTTTCACCAGGAAGAGTTGGCATGGCAACGTCGGGGGGCCCCCCCCCCCCCGAGTCGACATTGTAATATGTTTGACCACTCTGGGCACAAAATAGCAGTCCTTTCCGCCTCCCCCTTCACTTCGACCATAAAGACATTGCACTCCGTCTCTCCGACAGCCGCTGGTAAAAGCCTCAGCTTGATGCACGGCTCCATATGTCAACCCTTTCTCCGAGCGGCCCGCGACGAAGGTGCCGGACCCAGCTGGCCCGGCCGGCCATCGATTCCCGAGGAGCGCAGTCAATCGACAAGCCTGTAACTCATTTACGTCCAGGCCCACATCAATCAACGGAAGAGACGGGGGGGGGGGCCCGACAGGACAGGAAGTGAATTAAATACAGGAAGTATATTAAGGAGGCCACTGACCTCCTAACAGTAAAAGTCCTGAATGATGCAAACACAGACGCAAACACACCCTATATGTCAGCGAGGTACTCAATAATGTCTTACGTACACCAAAAATGGCGTAGAAATCGATAGATCACTCAAGAGTGTACCCACATTCAAAAGTAAACTGACACAATGTCAAACAGCCCCTCAGGTTCATTAAACCCAACACGTCAGATGGGGCCTCATTCCTAACGAGTCACTGATGGTGTTTAAAAAGGAAGTGGTGTGTGTAATAATGGCGTATGTACTATTTATGAGCTTGTCAAATTAAAAGTGCATGCAGGGTGGGCAGCGAGCCACCCAGGCAGTGGGAGAAAGGACAGGATTTAAATAGGGATTACATCAACACTAGTACACTACACTCACAAAATGACCCTGCTGCAGGACACAATATACAAGTTGAATACACATAAACACCCTCTATATAACACACACAAAGAAACCACACACAAGTCAGACAGACACAGGTACACACACACACACACACACACACACACACACACACAACCTACTCTGAATACAGTAGACAGATGGAAAGATATAAACAAAACACACACAAAAACACATTTATCCCTACACAAACAAACTGTCTACTGTATAGAGTCTACGTGTGTACACACACACAACATACTGAATTCCATACACAGACAGAAAGATATAAACGCAACACACACAAACACACATTTATCGCACTACACAAACAAACGGTCTACTGTAAGAGTATACGTGTGTACACACACACACGCACCCCAAACTGAACACAATACACAGACAGTAAGATTTAAACGCAACACACACACAAACACACATTAATCACTACACAAACAGACCGTCTACTGTAAGAGTCTACGTGTGTGGCAACTGGGTTGCCCTTGTACGTGCCGCCCTGTGCAGAGAGAGCCAGAGTTGCCTGGCACTCACCCTGGTGCCGGGTGCTTGGGTTTATGCCAGCCGTCACCACAGAGGACGAAGATTCATTGCCTTTGCCACCTGCTTTAAGACATCTTCCCTGCTCCCGGACCCAGATATCTACACCGCTCAGGATAGCATGGGGAAATGAGTGTGTGTGTGTGTGTGTGTGTGTGTGTGTGTGTGTGTGTGTGTGTGAACGTGTATCTGTCTGTGTGTGTGTGTGTGTGTGTGTGTGTGTACGTGCATCTGTCTGTGTGTGTGTGTGTGTGTGTGTGTGTGTGTGTGTGAGAATGTGAGAGAGTGCGTGAGACTACTGTCTGGTTTGGTTGTGGCCCGGGTGCGGCCCTGTCCGCTGCCATCTGTAATAATATCTCTGCCTGAGTTCACGTTTGAGTCAAAATCACTCTTTTAGATCACTCTTAAACATCAGCGTTTACACCACATACCCATACACATATCCAAATATACAGTGCTTGCTGAATCTGAAGCCATATGAGGAGTACCTGCTCACCCACTCACTATATGGGCCACCGTATTCACGGTTTAGAAGGGGCGGGAATCATAGATTAACTTGCAATATGATACAGTCATAATACTGATAACGACAGTGCCACAATATAGCATTTATATATCTGGGTCAATAAAAAAAGGGAAAATATTCATGAATAAGCAAAATAAATAAATTAGTTCATAGGGTCTCCTCGCTAGTTTCTCCTTTTCACCACAACATGCCCTGATTCGATGAATAAGCTCTAGCATGAGAAGTCATGACGTGGTATGATGATGTCGAGTCCAACAGTTTCTTGCCGGTGTTCCTATGGCGAGTTGTGCGTATTTTAACTGCAGCCAGAGGAGCTAATATTAGCACCGATGCTGCCGCGGGGGCTGTGCAGCGGGTTTACTAATATTAGATCCCCTCACACGTATATTCATTGCAAGAGACCATGCGACAGTTTCCCTGTGGATTAATGCCAGGCGGGGAGAAGGCGATTTTGGAGAGTGTTCGAGACGCGAGAGAAATGAGTAAGAATATCCGCGAGAGTGTGCCAGATGGAACACTTTCCCTGTTCCCTTTCTGCCTGCCTGGGTCTTGCTCGTTTCCTCGAAATCAGACGGGGTGTATTAAATTCGTCCCGTCGTGCAGCGGAAAAGTGTATTATAGCAGGTTAGCTGGCCTGGTCATCATGAAACGACTCTACGCCGGTTCGGGGCCAGAGTCGCACACACCGCGCAGTTATTAGCGCAGAGGTTAATGACAGAAATGTGATGCGGTGGCAACAGCAGCCTCAATAAATCCCCCTCTGAAAGGTCAATTTCGTGCAGGTTTACCCCACCTGGGGATGTGCACATCAAGCTCTGCCAAAGACCACACACAAGGAGGACAAATCATGGTTCTAAATACTCTCTAAAGGACAAGGGATCAATTTAAATAGTACATGGTAATATAGTGTGATTACGATTATAACATGCCATTTAGACATTGGCCTACTCATACAGTATGTTATCGACATAATCCATATTTTCCAAAAATGTAATCAATATTCTAGAAAAGTTAGACTGTATCTGTTTTAAGTTTGAATGATGTATTTTTTTCAAAATCAATCCATTTTTAGAAAAATGTCTCATTTCAAGCATGTATTTGTGCCACCATTAAAAACAAAAGATACCGTAATATAAATAGACCTATCCATCCATAACATCCTAGCATCGCTGCCTGAAGCCAGACCTGTTGTCTCCCCCAAAACAAGTTATTAGTGTCAGTGCACACAGGGGCTGCGGTCCCTGTGGAGTAGAGTGTTTTGTGGTTGGAGAAGGGTAGTGATGCTGCTCTCAGCTCAGCACTTGGCCTGCCCGAGCTCGGCTCGAGAGATGAGCTCCCCTGAGCCGCCTGTGAGATCGATGAGACACAAACGAGCTCAAGGAGAGAGACCAACGGAAATGCTGCACTCTGAGTAATACTGGGCAAGGTGAGAGGCAGACAGAGATGAGGGGAGACAGAGAGAGAGTAGGACAAAAAGAGAGAGAGAGGGGGAGGAAGAGAGGGAGAGAGAGAGCTAGAGAAAGAGAGGGAGAGTGTGAGGGGGAGAGAGAGAGATGGAGGAGAGGGAGGGAGAGGGAGAGACAAACAAACGGATAAAGAAATGACATCAGAGAAAGAAACAAAGACGTCCTCTACCAGAAATTACAAAGCTTAAGGACGATACAATATTCAGCACCAAATGTGGATGCTTGTGTGCACGTCTGTGATTGTGGCTGTGTGCAAATCCAGTAGTAGATGCATGGCTATGCATACAGGAATGCCATTCACCTCCATATCATTTATGTTGTGATGGTTTTATTGATCTGGCAACGCTGCTAATAGGACCTCACACTAGCAAAGCCAATTTGAGTCTTCTCTGGGGATTTTGAGAGAGGGACAGAGAGAAGAAGGGAAGATTGACAAAGGAGTATAAATGACGAGAAGAGTGGCGGGAAGAGAGGAGAATGTGACTATTAAACATTATGAAAGTCATTCATCACGCCATCCATTCATCAGCTGTCAGCCTGTGTGACCTTGTGGCAGGATTAGGTTTTTTTTTTACAACGGTGACTTTCTCTTGTGGGGGGGGGGGGGGGGGGGGCTTGTTGTCAGAGATGTGTTTGTGTAAAATACAGTGTGAAATGTTTGTAGGAATAGGATTTAGCTTCCTCTTTTGTACGTGCAGGAGACACAAAACAAAAGACACAAAACATAAGTGCCCTACTCTCATAGGATTACTGATCTAATAACAAGGCAAAATCAATGAGGTTTATACCAAACATCAGAGGGCCAAAGAGGGTCATATTACATTTGCTTGTTGAACAATAACATTGATTGATATAACTATTAAAAAAACTTTAAATAAGCACATATAGGTGTGCATACCAAAATAGGTCAACAAGTATTACCAATTTGCCAATTGCTGGATCACAATCAAAGTCAATGTCATAACTTGACAAGTGGATGCGATTAGACCTTTTGCCAACTTCACACCACGTGCAAGAACTTCACCAGAAACACTGAGGAGTCAGCTCAGCGTTCCCAAATGCCACACAAAAATTCATGCATCAAAAACTTTGCTTGTTGACAGATTTTTGATTTTGAATTTAAAAACAACAGACTCTTCGTGAGAAGCACCTCTCCTCTAACAAGAAGCGATTCCAAAAGTAGTCTATTCAGCTGCAGCAGCGAGGACCACAAACTAAAACCTGCGGTCCTTCCCGCTTCAGTAACCGCACCCTCCACTACATCTATGACAAGCCCATTTCTGTAACATATCCCAAACATATAGCCTTTTGTTCTGAAGACCACAGAAACCCTCTACCCAGTTCAATGGTAGCACCTCTTGCTACCTTTAGCACTTTGAGATCATAGCACTTTGAGATCATTTATAAATGTATAATATAAATATAATGTATTATTATTATTCTTATTATTATTACTACCTCTGAGGAAAACTATTTCTGTAATTTGAAGCGATTCCAAACATGTATCACCTGTGAGGAGCACAACTCACACCTGTAGGCCTACCTGGTTGAGGGGCACCAGTACCTTCTGCCCATGTGCTAGTGCCAGCTAGCCAGTGTGGCTCTGTGAGAGACTCTTGGAATGCATCTTCACCAGAGACAAGAGGTAAACATAGTTAGTGCCAGTGTCACTTTAAATTTAGATGCTAGTTGGGAATTCCCTCTGACGAGTGTGTGTGTGTGTGTGTGTGTGTGTGTGTGTGTGTGTGTGTGTGTGTAAAATGTAAATACATCTCCTCTCACACCTCTTTTGACTTGGTGTAAGTGTGTGTGAGAGAGAATTTATGATGACCGTAAATCTTATTTCTGTTCAGGGCATGGCACATCATATGACTGCATATTTGGATGCATGGGTAAGAGTATTTAAAAGTATATAAAAAACTAATATGTTTATATTATAGTTTTTAGCAGATGCTTTTTTCCAAAGCGACTAACAATGACATCAATAAACATAACATAAAAATGGCAATATTATTAAGTAAAATGAAGTAGTGAGAAAGAAAAGTAAATAGATAAACCTTTTAAAAGATCCTTCAAGATTAGTTTTTGAAGCTGCAAAAGTGAAGGGGTCTGAATGTACCTACTGCTGGTGTGTGTGTGTGCGTGTGTGTGCGTGTGTGTAAGTGCAGTGCATCAGTAGTGGTGCCCATCAGTGTAGGATGGCAGGAGAACAGTCCAAGGGAGTGAGTGTGTGTGTGTGTGTGTGTGTGTGTGTGTGTGTGTGTGTGTGTGTGTGTGTACACATACTGTATGGATGCATCTAATCATGTTGTTGGCTTGTGAAAACAGTAGGCTACGCACACGAAAGGCTCTCTGTGCGCTCATTTGTTTTCCGACAGAGCCAGGTGTGTTTGAACTGCCGCTGTTGTTAACGTAATTAGAGTCTTCACGGACCCGGTTGGGTGTTGCGCTAGGGAATCAGCGCGTTACGATAAAGAGGGATTTAAGTGTGTGTTCATTTTGTTATCATTGGCCAGGGAAGATATTCAGTATCAGAGTGAAGAAGCAAGGAGCAGAATATAATACAGGATGCCGTTATAACCGGAAATAAATGAGGGCACAGGAAGAGCCTTTTGTGAACCTGGGGTTGTCCCTGTCCACCTTCAGTTCTGTGTGCATGTGTTAGTCGTTGCTATTAAAAGACTTTAACTTGTGGCACACTGTTTACGATGAGGATTCAATGGTTTGAACACCCACAGGCAGAAACATAAATCAGCGTCTACGGTGTGCATGGGGTTGTGTGGTAAGTAAAAGTGCTGATGATGGGTGGTGGTGGTGGTGGTGGTGGTGGTGGCGTCAAGAGGACAGTCCAGGTTTCAGTTCTCTGGTCCCCTCCAACTCCCAGGGGGTCCACCTTGCCTGGCCAAACGGATACGGATCTTCCCTTATCATACACTCCTTTCCTGTCAGCACTTTTCCAGCTCCACCGGAAGAGAGGAGCGAGATGGTATTGAGTGCGCGGACACACACACACACACACACACACACACACACACACCAACACGCAATGATAACAAAGCGATACAGTATGAAAGAACAGAAGGAAGGAAGGAAGGACAAGATTGTGTATTTGTGTGTGTGTGTGTGTGTGTGTGTGTGCGTGTGTGTGTGTGACAGAATGCAAGAGAGGGAAAAGTAAAATAATATCAATAATGTAAGTACAGTGGGTTGTGTGTGTGTGTGTGTGTGTGTGTCTATTTTTCTAGCATGTACTGTATGTGTGTGTGTGTGTGTATATGTGTGTGTACAGTATGTGTGTGTGTGTGGGGGGGGGGGGTGCACATGTGTGAGACAGTTGGTGATCTTTCCGCTCGGCAATCCAGGACACAAAACCATCCAAAAACCTACTTTTTATGACCCCATTGTAGAAGAGTGTCCCAGTCCCCCCCAGGCTAGTTCACAGAGAGACTTTCTCTGGCCGTATCTGCACTCATTACTGCCCAACTGCTCTCCGCTGTTGTTGACCCTTGACCTGGCCACCTAACCTTCTCATTCTAAAGTCCTGACTACATAAAGAATTTGCATTCCAGAACTGCTGCATTCATCACACTATTCTCCATTACACAGAGTTCACAGTCAAGGACAAAAGAGGGGGGAAAAAACAATCACTTGTTTACATGCTGCCCGCAAACGCACAGATTCAGCCTGAGTGACAGATCAGTATTACAGGACATGTTGTGCTGTGCTCAGACTTGTTAACGAGGTTGCTGTCAGCAACTGCGTTTGACCAAAAAGAAGAACAGCCCCCTTTTATAAAGGCTGTGTGCTCTCACCAGCTGGGCTCGACATTAGTGGTTGCCCATTTGCCCTTGGCTACCAAATTGTTACCAGTAGCAACCAGATTTGGTTGGCTTTGGCAACCAAAACCTAATGCCTGGTTGCCAAGCTAGCAAAGCTGGCAAGCACTTAGTTAACGTCAAGTTAACGTTGAGCCCTGCTCTCCAGGTGAAGGGAGCTTTAAGTTCTCTCAGTCCCTCTGACTGTAAGCAGAGAGGGGAGAGTGTGCACACTAAATTGCACAAACACAGGCAGTGCTGCATGACAGTGTGATGTATCGTTGCACCCAAAAATATACAGACCACACAGAGACCGAAAAAAGAGAAGAGACAGGAGATACACACTGTGATAGAGAGAATAAAAGAGAGCAAGACAGAGGAGAGAGAGAGAGAGGCAGAAAAGAGAGAGACAGGGCAACCTAGAGGAAAGAGAGAAAGAGAGAGAGAGAGAGAGAGAGAGGGAGGGAGACAGAGAGGAGAGAGATGGAAACATAAAACCTAGAGAAAAGAAAGAAAGACAGACAGAAAGAGAGGGAGAGAGAGAGAGCGTGCAAGACAGAAGCAGAGATGAGAAGAGAAAGAGAGAGGATGCCGAGTCCTACATTCCCATCTGCTCCCGAGTGGATTCTCAAACCCTCTCACGCAAACACACAGGCTGCCAGAGTAGCACAGGCAGCCCAGTCCTCCCCAATGCCAACACACTGAGCCACCCGCTACAGCGCATCACCGACCTGCACATCAGCATCAGCAACAGACACCACAGCGCATCACCGACCTGCACATCAGCATCAGAAACAGACACCACAGCATCACCGACCTGCACATCAGCATCAGCAACAGACACCACAGCATCACCGACCTGCACATCAGCATCAGAAACAGACACCACAGCATCACCGACCTGCACATCAGCATCAGAAACAGACACCACAGCATCACCGACCTGCACATCAGCATCAGCAACAGACACCACAGCACCAGCAACAGACACCACAGCACCAGCAACAGACATTACAGCGCCTCACCGACCTGGATATCAGCAACAGACACCACAGCGCATCACCGACCTGGATATCAGCATCAGCAACAGAGCACCATAGCACCATCAACAGACATTACAGCGCATCACCGACCTGCACATCAGCATCATCAACAGACACCACAGCATCATCACTGACCTGCACATCAGCATCATCAACAGACACCACAGCTCATCACCGACCTGCACATCAGCATCATCAACAGACACCACAGCATCATCACTGACCTGCACATCAGCATCATCAACAGACACCACAGCTCATCACCGACCTGGATATCAACAACAGACACCACAGGGCATCACTGACCTGGATATCAGCATCATCAACAGACACCACAAGACCTCGACACACACCACAGCCCATCACCGACCTGCACATGAGCATGGGTCTAACTGGATGTTGCCACTGTTGTGGATGTATCATGTGTCATGACTGTGAAAACTGATCCAATAAATGGGTGTTAAACCCCAACTTCTCTGTCTCTCTCCCTCTCCCTCACTCCCTCCCTCCATATCTCCCCCCTCTGTCTCTTTCTTTCTCCCTCTCTCTGTCTCTCTTTCTTTCTCCCTCTCCATCCCATCTCTGTCTCTCTCTTTCTTTCTCTCATATCTACTATATTCCTTTCTTCTCTCTACCATCTCCCCCAAATCTATTCCTCTCGGCTCTTCCTTCACTCGCCATATCTCCCTCATATTTATCTCTCTTCTCTCTACCTCAGTTCATCTCTCTCTCTCTCTCTCGCTCATATCTATTCCTCTCCTCACTCCTCCAAGTCACCAATCTCCCTCATCACCAACCTTGTTCTTCTTGTGTTTCTATACGCTACCTTCACCCATTTGACACTCATTTTTTACTCCTTCTGTTTGTTTTCCTTCTCTCTCATTCTCTCTCTCCTTCCCTTCCTCCCTATGTCTTTTCTACTATCCATTCTCTTCTATCCCTTTTTCCCCTTCTTCTTCTCCTCCTCCTCACTCACCTCCTTTCCTCCACTCTTTGATTTACACATCCCACGTGACTCACACGTCCTGTGATTCCTGTCTTTCTCGTTCTCTTCATCTCCTTCTCTTCCCTCTCTCCTCCTCCCTCCACCGCACTCCAGCATGTCTGTAGACTCTCTCTCTCTCTCGCTCTCCCTCTCTCTCTCACTCTCTCACACACATACATAAAACACACACACACACACTAACTGCCGTCTCAATTCGCCTAGAGCACTCCACACTAGCAGGCTCCACCCCTGAGGAACTCAATCCCACCAATCAGCTCACTTGTTCATCCCCCAGGCCACACCAACTACTGTGTTGTGGTATATAAGAGAGGGGCAATGCAGCAGCGCCTCTGTGTGTGTGTGTGTGTGTGTGTGTGTGTGTGTGTGTGTGGTGTGTACATGTAAGTGAGCAGTCAGCACTTTAAGCACTGCAGGGAGAGGTTACACGGGGGGAGACTGTACTCAGTTACCAGCACTAAGTTGCACTAAGCACTACCTGCCTGCCTGTGTGTGTGTGTGTGTGTGTGTATTAATTTCTATATATATTTCTTGCATGCCAGTGTGAGGTGTCGGTATATATGTCAGTATGTGTGTGTGTGTATATGAGAGAGGGAGCGATCTTCACTTGCTGATTTCAATAAAATCACAGTGTTTCAAAAGTTCAATTTTTGTTTTCAACAAACCCTTATTTTACCCGAATCAATTTCAGCAATTCCCCTCTTGTAGGTCAATACGCTTCGCTTACAGTGATTGTGATCCACTGTAATGAGCTAACTACTGTTGTGGCATGCTAAGCTGGACAGATGCTAATGCTACATTTGCTATGCAGCTTGGCCAGATGGGAGCATCTGCTGCATGAAGCACTGATGGAATAGGAGAGAGGCACCTTGCTGAGAGAGAGAGAGATAAACACAGGTGTGCTGAGACATGGACATTGGA
>NC_085015.1:8819553-8872053 GCF_963854185.1 Sardina pilchardus | reverse complement strand
TAATGTTGCTGTAATGTGTTATTCATAAATCCATAAAACACTGTTATACTGACATTTAGTCCATAAAATAGGCTTTTACGCTGCAAGTTGCACATTGCACATTTACACAACGCAGGTTACTGTACATTGGTGGCAGAAACATTTCAACTCTGATCATAATGGGTTTGAGGCTTCACATTGTGGGCAGGAACATAAAAATAAAATGTCCCTGATCACTTTTTGATCAAGACAAGACCGCTTGTACATCCTGCTCAGTTCACCTGTAGTTAATGGACTCCTGCATTGGAATTGACATTCATGTTTCATGTTTATTTCTAATGGTTTATGTATATATGTATGTGTACAGTACGTATGCATGTGTATGCAAGTACACAAAGTACCGGAGTACACGAGTACACAAAATATCTGAACCCAACATGAGCTCCTTAGGATAAACATGTAGTCTCTGCCAAACAGATGAATACAGATGTACAGGTAGGACACTTAAGATGTAGTGATTATTATTCACCTTGGATTTTATGGGCCACACTCAGCCCTGTCATCCTCAGGATTAAGAGGAAGAGTAGTGGAGGAAGGCTTACAAGAGTCTCACTGGGACACCTAAAGTATTAGGTGACTCATCCCAGCAAAACAGTAGTAGTGGATAGGGAGAAGGGGGGGGGGAGAGAGAGGGCAGAGAGGAGAGGAGGAGAGGAGGAGGAGAAGGGGAGAGGGGAGAAGGAGAGGGAGAGAGAAAGAAGAGAGTAGAGAGAAGAAGGGATGAAAGGAAAGGAGGAGAGAAGAAATGGGATGGAAAGACAGAGGAGAGAGGAGAAGAGGAGAGGGCGATATAAAGGAGAGAGAGAGAGAGAGAGAGAAAGGTAGGAGAGAGGAGAGGAAAAAGAGGAGGAGAGGGCGAGGAGGTGAGAGCAATTCTGTGGTGAATAGAGAAGAGGATAGGAGAGGAGGGTGTTTCTGTATCACCACTCATTAGTGACAGCACCACTAGCCAATATATCCTCACACACACACTGACACACACACACACACACACACACAGAGTCATCAGCATGCGTGATTTTAATTAATCACACTTAGAGGGGCCAATCCTGTCCCGCTAGGCAGGCAGCTGAGGCCTTATCTGCAGCCGTGCCGAGACCACTGGCCAGATTGCGCTAGAGGAGAAGGGGCCATTAAGCAGCCATCCATCCAGCCGCTGGACTGGGGTGGCAGTGTGGGCCGAAGGGCTGCGTAACGGGGGGGCAGGAAGATAAGGAAAATGACCCAGAGTGGCCATGGTGCCCAGAACACACACAAACATGTTCTGTCTGTGTGCGGTGGAGTTCACTCTCGCTATCCATCTAACACACACACACACACACACACAAAACAGTAAGGGAATATACTGGTATGATAAAAATTAGGATATGCACAATCCAGTAGAAGATTTCTGCAGAGACACACGAACACACACACACACAAACACACACATCACGAAACAGAAAGGGAATATACTAGACTAGTATGATAAAAAAATAGGATACTACTCATAATCCAGTGGAAATGTTCTGCAGAGACACACAAACACACACACACACACACACACATACACACACACGTGACACACAACGAGGATTCCGCATATATCTGCATATCAGAGCACTCCGATATGAAAATAATTGTAAAATGCATGGTTGGCAATTTGATATAGAAACTCAATATCCCCCTTCTGACCATGCTGGGAGATTTGAGCAGTTCAAAACTAGGGGACTTTAGGGAGGGGGGCCTGAACGCACGTGCACACACATACACACACACACACGCATACACATACCAAACAAGAAGCCTCACAAGACGTCAATCATTGTACAACATTTTCATAATGAATCCCAGAGAGAGCAAAAGAAACACAGGAGAGGCTTTGTTTTGTGTGTGTGTGTGTGTGTGTATGCGTGTGCGTGTGCGTGTGCGTGTGCGTGTGCGTGTGTGTGTGTGTGTGTGTGTGTGTGTGTGTGTACATATGTGTGCATCTGTGTGTGTGTGTGTGTGTGTATGTATGTATTCATTCATGTGTGTGTGTTTGTATATGTGTATTGTGTATATGTGTGTGTGTGTGTGTGTGTGTGTGTGTGTGTGTGTACATATGTGTGCATCTGTGTGTGTGTGTGTGTGTGTGTATGTATGTATTCATTCATGTGTGTGTGTTTGTATATGTGTATTGTGTATATGTGTGTGTGTGTGTGTGTGTATATGTCTGTGTGTGTCTGTGTGTGTGTGTGTGTGTGTGTGTGTGTGTGTGTGTGTACATATGTGTGCATCTGTGTGTGTGTGTGTGTGTGTGTGTGTGTGTATGTATGTATTCATTCATGTGTGTGTGTTTGTATATGTGTATTGTGTATATGTGTGTGTGTGTGTGTGTGTGTGTGCGTGTGTGTGTGTATGTGTGTACATACAGTGTGTGTGTGTGTGTGTGTGTGTGTGTGTACATACAGTGTGTGTGTGTGTGTGTGTGTGTGCACGTGACTGTGGGAGACGGAGGGATAAGACAAGAGGAGGTTAGCCTGGGGGAAGATCATAAAGGGAGGAAAGAGTGGGAAGCAATGAAAGAAAGACAGCGGGACCTCGTGGGCGGCAGCTCGTGCACATGAAAGGCTCTTTCAAGGCGCTCCGCTGATCACAGCGCCTCTAATAGATCTCAGGATGGACAGATACTGTACAGATATGCTGGACAGACCAGCCCAGCCCAGCCCTCCGTCAAAATACTATCACATGGCTGGACACAGGTTAAATTGTCGTCTATCACAGGTAGTAGTGTAGTGGTTAAGGAGCTAGGCTGGCGTGCATGCAGTAGCCTGAAAGATGTCGGTTCAATTCCCGGCTTCCACCGTTGTGCCCTGGAGCAAGGCACTTAACCCCAAGTTGCTCCGGGGACAATGTAATCCATTGTAATATAGGTGATATATGTAAGTCCCTTTGGACACAAAGTGTCTGCTTGTAATGTAATGCAATGCAAAAGATAGAAACATGGAGCACAGCGACCATCAGATGGAGAGAATGATGTCTGGACAAAGTGCAGATGTTGACCCGACTGACCATCACAACTGGTGGAGATGGACACATGGCTGAACATCACAGAGACGTTGAGATTAAGAGCGCTCAAAAGCATGACTTCAAACATAACCGGACAACTGCACTCCCCAAAGACATCCGAGTTTGTAAAATAACCATGTTTGAATTATATCCGAGATCTTTATCGGAGATGTACATCTGAGATCACTGGATAATCGTTACACTAAAAGACTTTGGCAAAAAGCACAACGTTCCCCAGGTTTGCAGTTATCTTGATTCATCTTGCTTTATGACCCAAGGTCTCACTTAAGATACAATTTTGCTAACCTTGCAAACACCATGGGCAGCTCAGTGAGCAGTGGTGTCATCTGGGAATATATTGGGCGATGCCTTGCCGTAAAATCTTTCCTGACATTTTTGGCCAGTTAGTCTGTCCTGTACTACAGAGCTACTGTTGAGTTCACTTGACCAGACAACATCATTAGAAGATGATTCCAAACACTATATACCTAAATAAAATACTGCATTTCTAAACGTATTCCATTGCTGCATAATGTGTCTTTAAAAACAGTATTCTACCATAAAGCAGAATATATCTTTCTGCTACAAACATGCAAAGCTGCACGTCATGTGTTCACTCCTGTGTCGGAGCCGCCTTTTGCTTTCAACAGTAAAGAGCAGTCAGTGGGATTAAAATTTGACACCCCTGCTCTCTCGTATCACTTTAAGGCAGCTCCTAAAGCTTGCATCTGTGTACCACCAGCCATTCAGTTTGCACAAAAAAGGCTCTGAGAGCATCTTTGGATGGCACATCCATACCGAGTCGTTGCCACTTTGCCTCTGGCTGGAGGTAGCATGGTTTTGAGAGACTACCAGAGCATTGGATACAGGCCTCTGGCCAGGGTTCAATCTCAGCTTTATTTGTACCGTGTCCAGCGCGCCATCAACGTTACATAACACAAGTCAGAGGTAAACAAACTAAAATTTAGGGTTTTTTTTATTGCTAAGGTTTCTCAACTCATATTCCAAAAGTCAAAACATTTAAATCAGCACTCTTGGAAAAGTGACTCTTGTTGTGACTCTCTGATGCACACTATGTGTCTAGCTCTCGATTGGCTAACTTTGACTTTAAAATAGCTTCAAGCATCAGAAAGAAACATGTTTCAGGCACCCCATAGGTGCATCCAGTAGGCCTAGAGCAGGAAGCCAACCGTGCCATAACCGGGTAGTGTTTGCACTTGGACACTGTTACTTTATCGCCCCTGACAGGTCTAGTACGGAGTTGAAAAAACTGACTTGAAGCATCTAAATGAAACATGTGTCAGGTATGGATCCAATCACTCCTCAGAGCCCTCTAGATGTCTGTTCTGTGTGTGTGTGTGTGTGTGTGTGTGTGTGTGTGTGTGTGTGTGTGTGTGTGTGTGTGTGTGTGTGTGTGTGTGTGTGTGTGTGTGTGTGTGTGTGTGTGTGTGTGTGTGCGTGTGCGTGTGCGTGTGCGTGTGCGTGTGCGTGTGCGTGTGCGTGTGCGTGTGCGTGTGTACACAGTACGGGTGCACTCACGCACACACACACTCTTTCTCCACTTTGCTAGAACTGTGTGTTACTTGCTAGAATAGATCATACCCCTCCGCATGTGCGTTGACATTGATGGCAGAATACAACACACGACAGCAGAGATGGCGGCCAGCAGCAACAAGACAAATTTGTCGGATCACAATTACAGGGGATTAAAGAGCCGTGGGCTGCTGCCAACCTGTCCTGTTGGGACAGCAGCCCTGTAACTCGGCCTGAGAATCGCATCGATTTCCAAACACTTAGCTCTGAGATATGGCACAGATTACGCAGATTTACTCCACGTACGGCTACAGGTAGGGACGCGGTTTCAATTAGCAGTACAAATATAATGTTGGACTGGTGTGTTTGTGTCTGTCTGTCCGTCCTTGACCACAGTTCTGTGCTTTTTTTTTTTACTTTATAAGTCTCTTTTAGTGAGTCTGTGTCTATATATTTAAGTTAATGTGCCTGTGTGAACCTGCATGTGTGTGGGGGTGCCGGACTGCCGGTGTACATTGTGTAGTTACCTGGGGTAAGCATGTTGTATGTATGTATGTATGTATGTATGTACAGTATAATGTGACTGAATACCGACTCAAGTGTGCATGACATATCTCTGTGTCCATGTGTGTGTATGAGTGTGAGTGTGTGAGTGTACTAAGGGTTGGTTAACTGCATTGCTGCTGTCGGAGCCACACTAAGTACTCCAGAAAAAATGCAGAGCTAAGCAGAACCGCAGGGGCTGACGGAGAGAGAGAGAGAATGTGTGTGTGTGTGTGTGTGTGTGTGTGTCCACGGCAGGGGTAACATCTCCACCTGTCCCTCTGTGTGCGACAGGACTGAGGAGAGTACGGTCATAGCTCTCAGCTGCCCTACACTACAATGCACACCTCTAGTCTCTCTCTCTTTCTCTCCCTCTCCTCTTCATCTCTCCATCTTTCTCTCTCTCCCTTCGATCTCGTATTTCTCTCTCTCCCTCTGACTGCATGTTCAGTCTACCACATTTCCCTAATTCTCTCTCTCTCCCTCTCTCTCTCTCTCTCTCTGAGTGTGCACCTCCGTCATTTACGGTCATGGAATACCATGGTGTTATTTTCTGCATTGTGGACAAAAACCTCTTAGCGCTTCTCCAGACATGTATTTTGCCCGAGTGTTGATGATGCAACAGATGAACACCAGTGGAATGAGGCATCTGTCACTATGGCAGCTGCTCTCGCCTTTGTCTTCGCTGTCCTTGGCAATGTTCTTGATGGTTGAGAAATGTCATTTGTGCGCAGGTGACTCAATGAGACATAAAAAAAGTTATTGACCTCGGCTACTGTTGGCTAGACAGGAGATAGGACACCAGTTGTGCTACAGGAACATAAAATCTATAGCCTAGATATAATTATGAATGTGGAAAGTCAGTATATATTTTTTTAGATGATGGCAATAACCTGACACAAAGGCAACTTTAAGTAGCCTATGGATGCCTCAATAGCATTTCAAATTCCAGCAGTGCATTTGCCCATCACTCAGCGACACACATTATTCAAAAATAGTACTTTGAAAAGACATTCCCAAGCATGCGTAAAATCCATAGGTGCGTTTAATTAGTTTTTCAAAAGCCGTGCATCATCCCGTCTCGTCGAATCATCAAAGGTTCAACATGTACTCTGACCAGTGGCCACTGACATGAATAAAAGGGTATCATGTACAAAGTCAATATCCAACAACCGGCTATATTTGCAACTGAGCAATGTAAAGTCATCATAGATTAATATCCGACACTATCAAACTCCACCGCAGCCACGGAGCAGCCCTCGCCAGTGTTAATGACCTCTGCTTGGCGGTGGAGGCGACGGAGGAGACTTTCCAAGGGGCAACAAATGTCCCATCGGAGGAACGACGCATACTCAGAACCAACTCCGCGGCTGCATTCGAACGAAGCGTCCAACGCGTTTGCTTTTTTTCTGGTGAATGAAGGACTAGGATTCCCAAGCTTGCCGACGGTGCGGATACAGTATGCGGGGAAATGTGCTAGGGTCATGCGGCATATCGCTTACCTGGTATTGTGAAGCATTTGTTGTCAAGACGGCGCGTGGACTTCCACTCTGTCCGCGTGCGCTGTATGCAGGGAGGTTGGCGTGAAACCGGTGACTACTGCAGGCAGTTCGCTGCTGGTGTTGTCGCTGCAGTCCGCATACAGATGATCCGTCTCTACACGTCTCTACTCCCACAAGGATAGCCCCAAAAAACGGATAAAGCACTCGGTGCGGTCCAACCGGGAAAATAGTAGCCTACGGCTCTGAAACGGACAGCGTCTCAGTCCATTTTTTCAGTGATTCATTTCTTTGGACGGTAGGACGAGAGGAGGACGCTGTCTTGCACACTAACTTACAGCACCTAGGACATACACTCACTCGCTCGCTCACACATCCACCCTCCCTACCGGTGCGAGCATGCCCAGTCTGAACTGCGCTCGTAGGCTAGCCTACACTTGAAATTGTAATCGCTTGCAGGTGCGATGGCTTATTCAGGTAAAGTCTGGAATCTTTGAACCGGGTGGCTTTGAATTGAAATGCACCCCAGTGTGTTGTTGTACTTGTAACCTTGAAATAAAATGAACAACTATAACCTGTTTTGTGGCGATGTCCTCGTTTCAGTGGACGGCCCGGAATCATTGTGCGTTTGTGTTGAGAAAATCAGCAAAACAAATTTGAAAGACTTTCAATTATTCTGATATAGCCTAGCCTAAGACATTATACAGCGGTTAATTATTGGATCTCTACCAAATCCATCATCAGCAAATCAGACAGTGTCAAAATGGTTCGAAAACAACCAGTGACACGTTACTTGGCATATGACCAGAAGCAAACGGTCCAACGGATCGGACTTTCCGGGGACATTTGAGAAGCTCAGTAGAGTGATTTATATTTAAAGCCCAGCATAGAGGGTGGCGCAGGGGGAATACAACATCAGGGGATGTATCGGTGTCTCTCTACAGGAATTGCGCAATTAAGAATACACAGGGCGCAGGTCTTCCCAGCCACCACACCAAGACATTAGTACAGCTTGATTTTAACACTGCTATTCCACTTGTAAATAATGTGATCTGGATGGGGCAATTGCAAGCCTAGACTTGGAAAGAGCCTGTCAGAGGACGCTGCGGTGGGGAGTTCAAGTGTGGAAGAGTGCGCCATCTGGTGGATTATTTTTAGCCTATGTTGAGTGACAGCCCCGAGATGAAATGCTGCATCTTTCACAAAAAGCTTTCTCTCGTGTTTGCCATCAAATTATCCTCCCGAATTGTATTAACTAACAGTTCGTTACCCACATTCGTAGGCTAATAATCATCTATTAAAGCGCACGACCTAACTCACTAAATAAACGACTGTAATGGACATTTTAAGATTCATGCAAAAAACTTTCCCTGGAAGAGACGATCTCCAGAAAGATTACATTAAGAGATATTTGCTAACAATGTATTGGTCTTCTGTGTTTTGGTGACGTATGTGTTCATTCGAATGCATCATGTAGGAATCTAACCTAGTAGGCTACATAGGCCTACCGTTCGTTTCCCATCGGCATTTCAGTCCAGTCTGCATGCAATGCATGTGCAAATTAAACTGATCATTCTTGAAACATTATCTCTAAAGTGTAAACTACTCATGTTTGTTTCACATAGATATATTATATATATATATCTTGTTTCAAAGCTGGCCAACTGGCCTGGGCGTCTATTCAGTCACCCCTCAAAATGAAAGGCCCGAGGAGACGACTGAGGAGACTACATGTGCTCGGTTTAATACCAGGAAAAACATTAACTTAATATGCGATGTGTTAATTCGATTTATTATAAGACAACTGAAAGTTTCTTTTTGCATTTTATTTACCCCGATTGATGACTTCACATAGATATTCCAAAAGCTAAGCTAAGAACCATAAACACAGGTTGCGCTTGGACTTTTTTGCCATATGAAGTAACATCCCACACATGTAGCCTATTTAAAAGAAAAACATTTGAACTTTAGCCACATGCATCAACTAAATCAGCAAAATGAGGGCTATTAGAACACATTAATCTGTTAAGGGGCAACGAGAAAGCGGCCTGTTGACGGGCACACTTCTACAAGTTGTTGTCGCTCCATTCCCGCATGGCCTTGTAGGCGTCTCCCTGCTGCTTGGAGTTGGCTCCACCATCATCTTTCAGCCATCCCTGGAAGTCGTTACGGTTCTCGTTCACGGTCAGGTACTTGCCGAGGACATCGGTGGCCTTGTGGTAGCCTTGGGACTGCAACTGGCCGCCACTCACGCGTCCTATCCCAGGAACAGCAGTAACGGGCTTGCCCTTCATCGGCTCGGAGCAGAATGCCTGATGCTTCTTGGAGGTGGAAGACATCGCTGCGTAGGCTATTTTGGTGTAGGCTGGTTAAAATATAGATGGGCTACACAAGAGTCGTTCAGACGCAGTCTGTGGGCATACATATATCCATCCATCAATAAGGCCTACATGTACCTCAATCCCACATAGGCCATCTAGGATGGCAAACTAATTCAGTCAGGCAAAACTTGTTGGCAAAACATGCTGGCATCAGATTTACGCGTAGTTGTCTCTCTTGTAAACTTCTCAACTTATAAATGTTGGCATTCGTAACTACTATAACCCATAGAGTAGCTTATTTAAAATATCAGGCCTATGACACTGCTAATAGATTACTCTCCTGTTTTAAAGTAAGTCACATCACTTACCTTCCTCGAGGGATGCAGGATACGAGAGAAAGATAGTGGTGACTCACGTCATATTTATAGTGGAGAGAAGCGCGCGAAGACATAAACAACAACCTCTCATCGATGGGTGGCCTAGTTGGTGGAGATTCCTCCTTTTTAAAACCATTGTAGGATAACACCAACAACAGCGCCACATAAAACGCCAACATTAAACAACGCCATATACTACTATAGTCTTTTTTGATAGATTTCAAACGAAAAAAGAAAAACATTGTAAAACGAATTAACAAAGATCTTCTATTCATGGGTTTCATCAGGTCCCTATCCACAGGTGTATACAATGAAGCTCCTTGATTATCAATGCAGACGGCATGGTGCTTGATTAGTACACCTGTGGAAAGGGACCTGATGAAACCCATGAATTGATAACTGAAATGGACTTTTCATTAGTTTTCCCGTGCCAAGGGGATCATTATTACTATGGCTAATAAACTATTCTTGTCTATCGGATAGGTAAACATCAACATCAAGCAAGATAGGCTATATGATTTTATCATCAGAATCAGCATCATCATCATCATCATCATCATCGTCATCATTATTAATTATTATTATCATTATTATTATTATTATTAATAATATTATTATTAATATTATTATTATTGAAATGCAGGAATTATCACGAAGACCTGGCAACCCTGAGTTTAGTTTCGGTTACGTTTCTCCGTCTGGGCATCAGAAACTGAAAAAAACAGAAAAAAAAAAAAAAACTGTACCACCCTGTACAAGGCTGAAGTTGCCATCAAAATACTCAGTTCATTCATTCCACGGACAATATTGCAATATCGCCAGGTGGCAGTATTGGACGCATTTCCAAGATGACACAGGCTGCCAAGTCAAGTGATAGCACTCATCAGAGACTTAAAATAACCTCTAGATATTATTTCCCCCCCCCTGGGGACTCCATTGTAGAATCATTGATAAATTATATGATTCATTAAAAAAAGATCAGTAGACATTTTAGCAAGGGGAAATCATGAGGTTATCTTTCATTTCTCCTTCTAGTCAGGACCGAAATTTGAGAAATATCCCTGGAAAAATTGGCATTTTTAAGGAAAAGTATGACATGTGTTCTATACGATTTGTACTAGCATCATCAATCATCATGCTGCATCAATTTCTGATGTATAACAAGCTGTTCAAGTCACTGTTTAATTTAAAATAGCCTTCATAATAACAAGAAAATGGCTGCCTTAAACCATTATGAGGTCAACGTCAAGAAAGAAAGCCATGAATGGGTGGTAGTTAAAGAATATCTTATGTTGAGTAAAACAACAGGATACTACATTGCAGGTTCTTCAAACATGTAAACGATGGAAGTGTAACATTTGTGAATATCCTTGGCCCTTTAAAGGTGAGCGTTTTTCTAATTGTGATTAACTGAGCCAATATATTCTTAACTGCTAAAGTAGCCTATATGCTCTCTTTCAGATGTGCTGGTGTGAGGCAGACAACACAGAGCGATCAGAGTAAGCTGATAGGCCCCATGTACTGTATAAGTATAAGTAATGGTATACTTTTTTGATCCCGTGAGGGAAATTCGGTTGCTGCATTTATCCCAACTGGTGAATTAGTGAATACACACAGAACACAGTGAATATACAGTGAAGTGAACACATACTAACCCAGAGCAGTGAGCTGCCGGCGCTCAGGGAGCAGTGAGGGGTTAGGTGCCTTGCTCAAGGGCACTTCAGCCGTTGACTGGTCGGGGTTCGAACCGGCAACCCTCCGGTTACAAGCTCGAGGCCCTAACGATAGTCCTCCATTTAGCACACTTGACATTAGAGGCTGAGACCAGACGTGGTGCACTGGCCACCAGCCTCGTGCGTCCAGCTGAAAGCACAGAGCAGGCTAACAATGCAGTTCATACACAGCTTGCACATAGACAGAATCAGATATGCTCAAACGAGATGATTTTCCAGGATGCTGCAACACAACCATTAAGTGTTGGAGGTACACCTGATGCCTTGTACAGTACGCTGAAGCGATAACGTACACAAGTCAGTGAGAAAGTCTATCTCTGACACTGCATGCCTCTGTTTGAGCCCCGCAGCAGACAAACAGATCTCACTAGGCATAAAGAGTGTAGCCACAGCTACTCCTGAGGGACGCTTGAGCTTGGGCCTGGGCCATGGGATCAACACTAGTTTGGTGGAAAGGATTTAGGTGTTGTTGCAAGAAGTCCCACAGGGGGGCACAATGACTCCTGCTAGCATTCTTCGATGCCCTAATTTTGCTGTAAAGCACCCTCAGTCTGTAAGAACTGGGTGGATGGTGTGTTTCATTCTTCACTGTCTCAGACCACAATTGAGGAGGCACTATCGTGGGTAGAATTGTGAAATGAAGGGGAGGGTGAATAAGCTGTTGTGTGTAGCCTTTCGCAATCATCTGAAGAGTTTGTGCATGTTCGCCAAGTGCTGAGGTGAGCAAGGTGTGGGCAGAGAGGGTTAAAGCGGATAGTAATGAAGGATCTTTGGTGTGGGGGTGTGCACAGGTGTGCTTGCCAGAGCATCAAGGACCGCAGGTAAGACAATAATTGATCAAATTGGCCTGTGTGAACACAGATATTTAAAGACCACAGAGCAATTGATGATTTATTGAATGAAAAAAATGTCTTTGTAAACAAATACATTTTGAGAAACATTAATTTTGAACTTGTATTCATCCAATGCTTAGTTTTCATTTTTTGGAAATATATGCACATTTTTAGACTGATTGGATTTCGCCCTGCAGCTCAGACTGGAAATCACTCCTCCTGGCCACATCTTCTGGGTCCAATCACAAACTAGCTCATCTAAAAGGCACACCCATTGAAATTATTTGAAATTATCCAAAATGATCATGTAGATGTGACATAGCTTCCGAGTAATAACCAGCAGGAGCAGCAGGGAGGTAGTGCAAACACTGTCTTTGTTTCCATGTTCATAAGCCTTATTGCTTGGTGGAAAAAAAGACGGAGTCTGGTAGCCTGAGCCTTAAAGGGATATTCCGCCATTTTTGGAAATACGCTCATTTTCCACCTCCCCTCGAGCAAAACAATCGATATTTACCTTGTTCCCGTTCATCCAGCCATTCTGTGAGTCTGGCGATACAACTTTTAGCTTCAGCCTAGCATAGATCACTGAATCGGATTAGACCATTAGCTTCTCGCCTGCTAGCTTCATGTTTAAAAGTGACTAAGATTTCTGATAATTTTCCCATTTAAAACGTGTCTCCTCTCAAGTTAGAAAGTGCAATAAGACCAACTGAAAATGAAACCTGCCGTTTTTCTAGGCTGATTTGACATGGAACTACACTCTCATCTGGCGTAATAATCAAGGCAACTTGCAAACGTACCATAGGCGCAGTGATATCGTATGCAGCATCTGAAAATAGTCCCCATAGACATCAAGCAGTAGTAGTGCCAGTAGCTGCAAGTTGCCTTGATTATTACGCCAGATGAGAATGTAGTTCCATGTCAAATCAGCCTAGAAAAACGGCAGGGTTCATTTTCAGTTGGTCTTATTGCACTTTCTAACTTGAGAGGACACACGTTTTAAATGGGAAAATTACCAGAAATATTAGTCACTTTTAAACATGAAGCTAGCAGGCGAGAAGCTAATGGTCTAATCCGATGTAATGATCTATGCTAGGCTGAAGCTAAAAGTTGTATCGCCAGACTCACAGAATGGCTGGATGAACGGGAACAAGGTAAATATCGATTGTTTTGCTCGAGGGAAGGTGGAAAATGAGCGTATTTCCACAAATGGCGGAATATCCCTTTAAGACTTCGATATCGCTTTCCAGATGATAGCAGCTGAAACAGCCCAGGATGGCTGGGGTCCATATTGATTCTTTTGGCCTTTCTCTGATGCATCTCCTGTTACATAAGTCCTGAATATCTTGTGCTGTATACACACAACTCTTTGCAGTGCTTTTTGTTTGGTTGTAGAGCAGCTTCCAAACCATGCATTGATGCCTCCAGTCAGGATGCTCTCTGCTGTGGTGCCTCTGTAAAAGGCCATTAGGATCTTGAATTGCATACCAAACTTCCTTTAATGTCTAAGGTGGAAGAGACACTGTTGGACTTTTTTTACAATCTGGTCAGTATGACCATCCCAAGTAAGTTCTTCTGTGATATTAACATCAAGGAAATTTTGACCCAGCACAACTGTAACTAGGGGAGAACCGGCACAATTGTAACACACGTTTTTATTTTCTTAGTTCAAACTCTGAGAGCTGTGAAATTTGACCAGAACAAAGTCATACATGCATGTCCATGAAAGTTTAAACAGAATTTAAGAAATATTTAGTAATTTAGGGACATGTACCTCTGTTACAACCTTGATGCAGCCATAAAAAAGTATGGCACATTGTAACCACTGCCTCCAGAAAAATGCCCCAATGCCGATTTGTTGGGTGCGGCCCAAAGTCAAGCCAAAGATCCTTTAGAACACTTTCTCAATTTCTCAACCGTCTCTGGTGAAGCCGTGTGTCCATCTGACTGAATGTTTGACCTCTTAGCTGATTTTGGCTCAGAGGTTTCATCATTTTTGTACCAACAGAATGCTGCAAATATGGGGTAGAAGGCTTTGAAATGGCATGCTCTCACCAGGGCTGACACACTATGGCAGGGCCGATTCTCCCTATACGCACACTAAGCAAGTTAGGGCCCCAAAAGTTAATGAAGGCCCCCCACCCTGTCTGTCCTTGAGTCAAGTTGAGTCAAGAGCAACACATTAAGTATACATTAAGGTTCTCATATAGTCCAAGGGGCCCTCCAGAGTACTAGGCCTCTCCAGTGGATTGAGAGTCAAGGCAGCCTGTTCCATAACAAGGACGTCCATAAAGTCATTTCGCCACAGTTTTATACTGAAGCAGTTGTGTTTGCGATCCTCCCCATTAAGAAGTACAGGACTATACAGTTATAGCATCAGTGTCTCATACATTAAAAAGATGATCATGAAACCTCGTTACCCTTCAGGGCATGAGAAACAGAAGAAGACACTTTACTAGAATGAATAGTGGGAACAGCAGTCTGTTAAACTTGGGTTTATTCCTTGGTTTGATTGTCAACAAATAATCTGAGTAGGTAGATCTGTTTATTTGCATCTCTCTAGCCTGTGTTGATGGCCTAGCCTACGCAACAGGGCAAGTGAATCCCCTGATCTGTCTGCGGCTTGCTTGCCAGCCTTTCCCAGTCAGAGTATTTCGTAAAAGTTGTGAAATATAATCCCATAGTCCGTTTTTTTTTTGTTTTTTTTGTGACTGGCTGCATTTTTTAAAAGAATAACCACATATTTTAATGTGAATATGTGCTTGAGATGAAACTAGCAGTTTTTCAACAGAAACATGTGAGGACCCATATAGACTAATCAGTCATTTCACTCTTCCCATACATTTCTTAAACAAGTGAAGGGTTAAGTTTTACAATATAACTGCTACTTTCTGTAAAGGAATATGTACAGCAACCATCAATAGCAAGCAGACTCTAAAACTGGGCTGTTTGCTATTTGTAGCTGTGAAGGTGATTCACTCACAATTATTTTTTTCTTTCTCCTATACTAGTCCTTTATGGGGCAAAACAGTATATTTGGTCATTTCTGTAGATGTTAAAAATGGGGTGGGGTGTTTGTATTGGGAGCACTGAGGGGTCAGGTGCACATGTTAAAAAAACTGTTTGCATTTTGCCCCTCAGAGTTCGAGTAGGAGGGACGGAACATTTTTGTGAATTTATTGTACGGTATGGACCATGCGTCTTCTTCACACCACTCAAAGCTGTCAATGTGTTTTGAATAATTTGCATAAAGCTATTTGCCATTTAAATGAGGTGATAGCTGGGTCAGGCCTGTCACACTGTGATTGAATTCTTTAATGACTTGGACTTCAGTTGGACTGAGGATCCAAGGCTGGAATTGGAGTTTTTCGGGCACTGGTATACTGGTGTGACCCATCAGGGAGCATATTTGACCAAAACTATTTGTTGCCAATGCCTCTCTGTCATGCAAAACAAGCTGAAGCAGCTTATAAGCAACACATTGTCAATACTACTTGGCCTGGAGAAAAACAAAACAATTGGATTTTTCCATTCTAATTGCTGCCTTCTGGTGCTAAACACAGTTGGTTGTGGTTGCAGTCAGAAATTATCAACATGTTTACTGTAATTCAGAGGGAAAAGGTGAGATCCAATCACAGCTGTGCATGTGGAGGCCACAGTGACCTGAGCAAGTCCACTTGAGATCAGACCACCTGGTGGTAGATCAGGCCACATGTTGCAAAACACAGCGTCATAACTGGGCCTAAGGTGAAGTGATATCACTCTCTAATCTCTGCCATCAGTGAGTGTGGCATTCTGTGCCATGCCTTTGGCCCTGTGAACCCAAATTGGATTGCATCAACATACAGTACAACTCACTGATTAAACATGATAAAGTCCAAATTATTGCTCAAAGTAACCTTCAGTACTAACAGCCGACATCCATATTGACTATACTGCCAAGTCTAGGTCTCAATCTAGATTTCAATAGTAGGCTGACACTTTTGACAATACAACCTACAGGCTTATGCTATACGGTGACATGCATTTCCTATTTTATCTGTATTGTGGGCTGTGTATTTTATATATCTCATATATTTGTGAGCAGAGCCCAGGCTTGAGTGTTGCAGATGTGTCCTGTAGCTCACAGGCATATATTTACCTCCACCAAGGAGGTTATGTTTTCATCAGGGTTTGTCTGTTTGTTTGTACATTTGTTTATATTTCTAAAAGCTACAGTATGGATGGATTTTGATGCAATTTTCAGGAAAGGTCTGAAATAACCCTAGGAAGAAATCATTACATTCTCGTAGTGATCCGGATCCCTGGCTGGATCCAAGAGGCACTTGGCCGAGGTCTGCACTCTCGGAGTGCTTTTCTAGCTTTGAAATAAGCGTTTGTGGGATTTTGTATTTTACCAAGAAACTTATTTTGTTGCCGTATCGATTTTAGAGGGCTGCAACTGCAAGATCTCTTGCATTTGTACAGGGCAAGAGACAGTAACATGGAAGAGGTCATGACCTTGTCCAGTCTCATGATGATGAAAGTATCTTGATGTAGAAATCTTTCACTGTTTCATGGCTGTTAGAAATTCTCATGCAGCACCTATGCAGCTGACTAGAGGTGAACGATTCTTTTCAGTGTCCTCTCCGGTCTCTGTCCTTCATTGCAGAAATCCAACCAGTGGAGGAGAGCAGTTGTTCTTGCTGGCCTTTTTCACTTCTATAGAGAGGAGCCCTCCAGTTTGACAAGGTTTGCGTGGTATCTCTATTTGATTTGTTAACGAAGAATTTGTACTATTTGCATTTTAGACTTGACTTTCACTTCAACAGGAGAGACAATTTTATGTGACATGATGAATGAGCTCGTCAAGCTTCAAGAAGATCGGCCACACTCACTGACAAATATTGTGTTCTCAACTGAATTTTGATTGGCTGCTTGTTGAACATTTTGGCAAATCGTTAGGTAATGTATGCAAATTATTCCAAATGCAATTAAAATAAAATGGGCCAAATAGATATTTAGATATTGACATGGAACAACATGAAGTATTAACTAAAAATTTTGGAATGCTATTGTTTTAAGTCTCTTCGCAGACACTAACTGGTGTCATGCATTTTGACTCTGTGGAGAATTCAACAAATGCTATGTTTTATGATTTGTGTTTATCTCTTTGTTTTCTGATTAGCCAACTGAATGAGGTGAGATGAAAGGGATGAAGGTTGGATTCCTGATGGTCACATGCAGAGAATCCTGCCAGCCCTCTCCCCAAGTAGGTGTTTGATGTGGCCTTGGTTTTAGGAGAACACATTGTTCATGACCTGAAAGATGTACACCTTTGCTCATTTCATCAGTCTGCTCACACGTTGAACATTGATTACCCTAAGGAGCTAAGGTAGACTTTCACAACACAGCACGGCACGGCACGGCACAACACAACACAACACAACACAACACAACACAACACAACACAACACAACACAGTGCGACGCAACGCGACACCACACGGCACGGCACAGCATGGCACGGCACAGCACGGCACAACACGGCATGGCACGGCACGGCACACACACATACATCCTGTTAATGATTTGTTGAGGTTTTGTTTAGCACATCTCCGTATCTGAGTTTCCATAGTCACAGAGGTCGTCGTCCCCCCGTAGCACACATATGCACAAAACTGAGCAATCACACACATACGCACACTCATTTGCATACTCTTGAGTAGGGAATGAAGTGAGATGGAGACAAATAGACAAGTGCCATTTATTTTGGCAGTGAGAATGTGCAGGACTGAGCTGCTGTCATAATGTGGACCACTACATCGAGTTTATCACTTTGTCAGGAACACCAGGAAAAAAATCATCATAGTTGGGTCTACTATAGTGACAACAGTATACTAATTTCTCAAAATAGAGCTAGCTCGCCACTCCTTCCCTATATATATTAGCAATATTAGCATCAATAAAGTTTGTATTAAGTATCGTTGATAGTTTATTACAACTGTATTCACCAATTTTATATTCTGTCTAATTCTTCATTGAAAATTAGCCACGTTTACATGGACAGTTTTTTTTGTCATTCCGATTAAACTATTTGGATTTAAATATTTGTGCCTTCTGTTTCCATGGGGTATGGCTGTCGGAATAGGGACGGACCACCTCTTTCATTCCGATTAAAATTCTAATTGAATCAGGCATTTTTATTCTGTTTGAGGTGTTTATATGAGAATTTTTATTCCGATTGAGCTATTATTCAGTTTCGAATCAGATTAAAAGTGTCCATGTGAACGTGGCTATAGACACACACAGCTCTGATCCAATCTCTGCTAATTCTACTACATTCCCTCAAAGTGAAAGACCGACTGAAATAACATAAATCTATAACATAAAAGCTTGGAAAATAATTTGAATTGGCATCTCTGGCCGATAAAAGTAGTCTACGGTGCCACATACAGTATAATATGCTTATTATGCTTCACTTTGTGAACTGAGAGGCTGGCGATGGGGAGGGAAGACCTCACTCTTTTCTGGAACACCCCCACAGCCTCAGATCTCTCAGGTTGAGCAGCGGCATGATGGTGCTACCAACTATTGCAGTAATACTACCTGGAAGAGTCAAATGACAAATCGTTTCCTGTAAGCTCAAGATCATCAGGTTGTCGACTATAATTATTGTCAACGATGGAAGGTAGGACACAGTGATCATCACCAGGGTGTTGGTGATGGTCTGCAGAGCTCTCTGTTTCTGTGGGTGGACGTCACTCCTTCCAGAAGGATCCGGCTTTCTCAGGGTGTGGAGGATGGAGAGATCACAGAAGGCAATAATAGGAGCTGTTAAGGCTAGTGTAATTACCACGAGGAGAGTCGTTTCAGGCATTACATATCCATAAACCAGTGTGTAAACCCAGACTAATGCACAGATGACCATCCTGTATCTCCCGTTCTTCATCTGCATATATTTGATGGGGTGAATCACAGCCATGTAGCAGTCCACACAGATACAGGACATAAACAGAGGCCGTCCACACAGATTGAAACTGTCACTGAAGGCAACTGCCGACAGAAACATGTAATCGTGCCAGACAAAGTAATTTAGTACATTCGGAATGAGTACCAGGTTGAAAACTAGGTCCATGATGGTGAGGTTGAGCATGTAGACGTTGTTGGATGAGCCACTGCGCTGCCTTTGAATCAGCACCCACAGAAGCCACACGCTGGCTGGCACACCCACACATGCACTCGGCACGCTGAAGATGCCCCATATCAATGGACCCACCAACATATCAGTGCAGAAGCGGTCAGTGTTGTTCATGACATTGGTTGAATTATTGAATCGCCATCTATCCCCGTGATGAAACCTGGAGCTCATTTTCTGAAATCAACCAATTAAGTTCAATTCAATAAAAAATGCAAGTAAGAATGAATAGCTATAACTTAAAGATACATATGCAATTATCAATGGACATCATGTATATCACGAGTCTGACTTACTTGACACCTGAGAGTTTTCTCTGAAACTTCTAGCTTCTGAGTGTGACTCGCTGGAAGTCTTCTAGTGGACTGGTGTTGCCAAATCGGCAGTGTATGACAACGAAATGCAGCATACTGTATGACTAGCCTTCATTTGGATAGGTGTGCACAACGCAAATGTGACATTCTGGTCTTATTTGACTATTCCAACAGATTTCTTACTTCCCTGCCACTAGGAAGCAGAAAGTCAGTAGATTAAAGCAGTGATTTACTGTCCCAAATAAAAATGTCCACGCATTATCATCCAAAAATAGACCACAGGTTAGTTTTACACTTGAGTTATAACAGTTTCAACAGATAGCATAATATCAGCATCAGAAGATGACAGGCCTATATGGGACCATCCAAAAAATAATGACCAAATGGTTCAATGGTAGTTGCTTGATTACAATTCAAGTACACAAGTTAATCTTCGCCGCAATTTTAGTGTGCACAGTGTATTTTCCCACGCCACTGGTACTGTAGCTGGTATGTACAAGTTTGTAGCCATATAGTGGGGACTCCATAACAGTATCCTCTGCCTCATTTAACCATCCCATGGCAGCGAGAGCTATAATACACAGGGTTCCCACTAGTCTTGGAAATTCTGGAATATCATGGAATTTCAGAAAGTCTGTTCCATATCATGGAATTTTGTCATTTTTGGGGCAATGTCATGGAATATCATATAATTTTGTTGTAGCAGTTTAACACATACACATGTACTTGCCAAAACACTTACTGTATATTTCCACACAGAATTTACATCTGCTTTACTGCGTGTGTGAGTAGCCCAACTGTGGTTATTCAATGCCTATCTATTCATCTCCCGCTCTAAATAAGTAGAAGATTTTTTTGGATGCTACGCTTATGATTCTCATGTGTTCTCATGTGTTCACTAATTCGGTTAAATTGGGTTAAATGCAGAGAACTGAATTTCCCTCACGGGATCAAAAAAGTATATATTCTATTCTATTCTATTCTATGAGTGGAAACAGCAAAACCCTGGTTGGGCCATCCATAGCACACAAAGAAAATTACATTTTTAAAAAGAACAAAAAACACAAAACTCAGTCTGGAGCAGAGAGGGTTAAAGCGGAGCTTTAGTAATCCAGGATCTTTGACAGAAGTGTTTGTTGGAACAGACAAGAGTCCGAGAACTGATTTGGCCTCTCAATCGTGACTCAAAGGGAGTGGAGCAGATGTCTCTTATCTAATTATTTGCAATTTGACTGTAAAATTCTGGGCCATGCCACAACAACCAAATGACATGCTTTCTCTAATCACTCAATTGTGGTGTCTGATTTGACTTCAGCCCATAAACTGATATGTGACTTTGGGTATGACATGTGCAGTTGGGGTTAAATAGGCCTACTTTTTTTTTAAATTTAAATGCTATACAGTATGAAGCATTATCGATGTGACCTAGCCTAAGCCTACTTCATTTATAAAGAAGATTTGGCTCTTGGGTAGGCTCATTGACGTTAATTATTATTATTATTATTATTTTAAAGGCTGGCTAGGCCTATCACAGAGAAAAAATCAAAGCTGTAGCCTATGCCAAGCTCAACTAGCCTAATATCACAAATTAACACAAGAGGGCTCTCACTCCCAGAAAAATTAAAGTTGAATCATAATCCCATTGAAAGGAAACTTGCAGTTAATCTTTCAACAAATAGTAGGCCTACAAGGCATCAGGCCACAATGAGAGAATGAACATGAACATTACATTGGCATGGCTGTCATCTGAGGTAATAGATCAATTATCAATGTAAATGTAAATGGAGTAATGGGCAGTTTCGTGTCCAGAAAGAGGAATGACACTTAAAGAGGACACGTGCTCATGGTTCAGGAGCAAACTCACACATACAAACACATACTTCACGTGGGACACTAAAAGTCAGGGGATTGTGGGCAAATGGAGCATTGCACAGACAGAAAGTTGCTGCGGAGACCACTGACCAGCCAATGAGGTGAGTGGACCAGGGTACAGTGAGTTTAACTCCTCCCCCTACGTTAACATCACTTTCGCCCCCTTGCAGCTCTGCGGAGCGGGAGACAGAGGACATCCGCTGGTCCAGCGTGCCTGCCAAGCCCTGCCGCTTGTCATTGAGCTGTCGAGGGACTGCTGGAGGGAGCAGAATCTAATACCACATATTTGAGAATACAATCACGTTCTGTAGTCAGAAGGGAAGAAGAAACCTTTGTTAGGGGGTTGTTTTACTATTTTCAGGGTAACATTCGGCTCAGACTCACGAGGGAGAATCTGCTAAAAGACAAACTGATTTGACCGATTGCAGCGTAAAGATGAACGAGACGGATAGTGTTCCCTTAAATGAGTATGAATTTGAGAGGTTTTTCGACGAAAAGGCGGCATTCGAATGGATGCAGGAAAATTGGTGAGTAATAATCTAAAACTGGCAACTGATCTAACGACAGGGACATCATTGAGGGAGAAACGGTTATCGCTTCCTTTACTAGGTTCATTCTGCTGCGCAGCATGAGTTAAACTGTGCCCTTGGCTTAGCTCATGATAGGCTAGTCTAGCCAGGTAAACGGCATTTTTAGTCAGATCTTTTTCCTTTTACATTTTCTAAGCATTGCAATGTTTTGAGTCGCGGTTAACTTTGCTCAACTACTTGTCTGGTGTTGACTACATCAGTTCAAATTTGGTTGTATTCAGCAGGCCATGATGTCTGACTGCTTGTCATAACCCATCTATCTAACTTCTTATGAGCGCTTTTCCCCTCTTTTTCACTTATTTCTGTTCTTGACTTTGTGCCTGACATGCGACTTCGCTAGAGATTACAGTTTCTCTCAACCGGTTATAGTTCCTTTCACTTTGTCAGACATTTATTTAATTATTTCTGGGGGTTACATAAGTCCACCGGACGACGTGCTCGTGACGTCAGGTACCTGATTGCTCCGCAGTCCGAACCACCCATCCAAGTTCTTTGACCCAGTGGTAATTGCCATGTCTTCTTCAACTCTTTCCCAGGCTAAGGTATGGTATTTGCGGCTGCTGGCATAAATAAGCAACCAGGCAACGTTTCAATGCCACGCCTGGGTGCATCCATAAGCAGTACGACTTGAATTTCTTTGAAAGTGCCCTGCCTCAGCCTGAAGGCACAGGAAAACAGAAACGGTGTGAAAGTCAGTCTGTTACTGTTATGGTTTGATCTGTTCATCAGAAGAATTAGTTATGCTGCTACATTTCTCTGAAGTACACTACAATGTAGTACTATGATAATTTTATCATCCAAAATATTGCAGTTCTGAAGTTAATTGCATGTAGTGCAGTGTTTTTTGTTTTTTTTTCATGTCCAAAATATTGCATTTCCTGCATGTACTCTCATATACTTCCTCTTTGGTACTCCGAGAACTACATTTTTGACCTTTGACGTAGTACAGGTATTGTTTTTGCATTGGAGGCTTCAGTGTCAGTGATGGGTTGTGGTGCTCTGTGAGGAATGTGTAAATACTGGTAGCATTAAATGGCTACATTTGGCTAAATCCCAAAAATTAAGTCGAACAATTTCATTTTGACGTAGACATATTTTCTTTTTCTGTTTATAACTCTTTCTGTCATTTTAGTTAAATCCAAAAAATGAAATCAAACTATTTCATTTTGACGTAGGCATATTCTCTTTTTCTGTCTATAACTCTTTCTGTCATTTTGATTTTCTTCCTGTTGTCCTTTCCCCCCTTTATCCTGCCACCTCTGTCCCTCTTTTCATTCCTCTGTCTTTTGTTACACAATTCTGAATGCCTTTTTACTTCCCCCTTACTTTATATTAGACTTCACCTCCCTCTTTTCTCTCTCTGCTTCTCTCTCTCTTCCCATTTCTCTGGTTTACCCTCCCTCCCATCAATCTGGTGGATAGGGGACACTGAAGCTGCACCCAGTCAACTCACATTACCCCTGCGAGCCAGTTCACCATTCAGTCATTGTGGTGTAGAGAGGGGGCGGTGTGTGTGAGAGAACAGTTCAGGGATAGAGTGATTGCAGTAAAAAGAGAGAAAGAGAGAGGGAGGGTTTCCAAGAGTCCTTGAAATTCTTGAGTTTGTGAATTTCAGGCCAAAAATCAAAGGTTTGTTAGGTCACAGGAAGTACTTGGATTTGCATACATTGTGTTTACATAGCCATCACTTGTAACACAGCATCATTTAGATGTGGCCACACATTTAAGACTCCCTCTCTCAGTTTTCAGTGAGCTTCTGTAAAGCCAGCTGGGTTTCCTATCATTTGTTTGTGTTTTGTATCAGAAAGGTTACCATGAGCCGTGTCTCAAACTATGCCATGGGACTAAGTGTCATGGGGCCACGAATGAGATGTACTGTAATTGGACTTGCACTTGAAAAGTCATTAAATTTGATGTGTGGGAACCCTGGAGAGATAAAGGATGAGACCAAGGATAGCGAAGAGAAGGCACTGCACAATCAGCAATTTCACAAAGTAGAAGTTAATATTATGAATAAGATTTAAGAAAATGATAAGGTAGTGTAACATTGCCCACCTAACAAACGGCAACCGATTTATTGATGAACTGATGTGAATGAACTGAATGTCATCTCCGGTTGCTGCTCGTTAAGTGACCAGTGTTGATATAAGGAGAGATAAGAAGCCATGTGGCCAGGTGTAACCTGTGTCACCTGACATGATTGGGCGTGACGCCTCAGCGTCAGAGTGCAGGTAAAGAGTCGTCATTCATAGAACAGGTCCATTGATATCACTGTTAGGGTTCATGTTCTGTTGAAGCAGGCAAAAATATTTTAGCCAGTACACGACACTATTACATTTGGTTATTGTCAAGGACATCACCTGAGTTTTTGTGTCCAGTAGATACGTTAACATATAATTTGTGTCTTTCTGCCTGCAACGTCATAGCATTGCATCACAGTCTAGTTCAAGGACATCAGCAGTCTAGTTGATGCACTGCTGATAAGCCTACAATGGACTCTGGGACAGACCTTGAATATCCGTTGTTCCTCTGGGTCAAATGGTGATCCTCAGTCTTTTGTCATCATTACCAGTAGGCTAGCGCTGTTCCGGTACCCCGACTGATCAACAGCACCTAACATGGCCAAGGGTTTAAATACCCTGGAAATGCACACACTGATTAGATACGAAATGATAAAACTGTGCTTCTGTACTGTACATCACTTTTGGATAGTAAACTGTAATAATGATTATAATAATAGTAGTAATAATGATAATAACAATAATAATAGCTTGCTTTTATTTAGCGTCTTTCAAGATACTAAAGGTCACATTAAAAAGGAAGGGAGGTGAAGGGGGTTAGAGGCCTTAGTGAATAAGTGTTAATAGGACACAAACAAGTGTGTTATGGATATAGTAGCCGTGCAGTCTGTAAACAATCCCTCCCGACACCAAGACGCGCTGGAGAGTGGAGATAGATGCTAGCAGCCGTGGGCTTCCCCATGTTGAGATGCCGAGCCGCACAGTCAGCACACTGTAGATTACATGTCGAAACGACTAATGGAAATGTGATTCATTAGGCTCTGTCAGTTATCTCCCAACACTCACAGCGTAGCCACTAGAGCTGTGGCCAATGCACCAGTCTGAATAATGGGAAAGGTTTCTCAGGTCTCTTTAAGGAGCCTGTAGCCCTCTCTTTTGAAGGCATACTATACAGAGGCCTTGTACAGTCATTCATCCTTCATCTACACACACACACACAGACAATTAAAAGAGAGGTAGAATAGACATTGATGACAAATATTTGACAAATCTAGTGTCCACAAATCCAAATACACACACGCACGCACACACTCACACACACACAAAGAACAGAAGTGAGTGACTGTTGAAATGACTTGAAGTTTAACTCCCGCTCTCACATGACATGGCCCTCCGGGTCTTTATGGCATCTGGCAGCAGCCCAAGTGCAACATCAGTCAATGGTGCTCTGGTGACATTGTTGAAGGTGTTTGGCATCATTAGTGTCTGTAAAGGAGGATGACACTAGTGTTTCTAACGGTGAATGGTATCATTAGTGTTTGTAAGGTATGTGCTATCATTAGTTTTTGTAAAAGTAGTATTTATTGTTACCCTGAAGTCTCTTTCAATATACAGTAGTTTGAACCTGGATTCTCATTTTGTTAGTCGTTTTGGATCAAATGTTAATGTATTTACCACCTCCAGGTTGGGTTGAAGAGCCACACACTGAGGAAACACACACACACACACTCACGCACACACACAGACAGACACACACACACACACACACACACACACACACCCTGCCATCCCTTTCCTCTTAAGTCACTTAGATGAAAGCATCTGCAAAAGGAATCAGTGTCCATGTTTGTTAGGATAATAGAGAATCTGAATCAGAGGTAGGTTTTTGTGCCAAGTGAGTTGCCACATGTAATTTGTCTTGATTGTGTGGCACAAAACAAGCGCTCCAAGGGGAGCAGCCAAAGTCCTTTTTTTCCCACTTAAGTAACATAACATACTATAGTTGTAGTTGTTTTGGATGACAGTATTTGCTGAATGACAGAATGTCAATATGTCAATCGAAGACATATTTTCTACCATGTGTGATTGCAGTTGTGTGACTAATTGCAATCACCCAGTCCATTCATATAGTTAGAGGTCCTCCTTTTACAAATGTGCCTCCCTCCCTTCCTCTCTCTGCCTCGCTTGCTTCACTGAGTGCGGGCACGGCGCCAGCTGGACCAGAGGGTAGACTGGCATGTGCCAAGGACCTGACACAGTCTGAAATGCAGCTTATGGTCACACAGCAGCACACAACTTTTGAGTTTTCTGTTCATTATTGTGGCGGGACAGATTGATGGACACGAATGGCACAAAAGTCGACTGACCTAAACAGCTGTTGTTGTTATTTTTTTTTTAAAGAAATATTTGGCCTAAAGATGTAGTTGAGTTGTCCATTGAATATGTGTTTGGCTTTATGCCATAGAATGGGCAGGGCCTCTCTCAGTCATGCTTGTTGGTCTAAAGTCCATGTGCAATGGTCAAGGGAATCCTGGAAAGTCACTGAATGTTGAAAATATCACTTTGCTGGTTTGGGAAATGTATTGAGTGAATTGAAAGTTATGGAAGTCATGGAATTTGATCATGTAATATTTTTGGTCTAATGAACCGCTCGGTATGTCTGTATTGGATGAAGAGTCTCACTGCAGAAGCTCTGCAGACACTTTTACGCTTTATTTATTTATTTAATATATAATTTATCTTTTTACTTGTTCTAACTGATGATGTGAAGCTCATTGAACTGGCTTGATAAGAAATGCGCTATATAGATAAAACTGCCTTGCCTTGTCTGTAAGACATAAATGTTTCATTTTCATTCAGCGAATAGGGCTTCACCTATAGAGTAAAGCACTCAATTTTGTCTTGGAAAGCTCATTGAGGGTTCTTGAAAAGTCATGGAAAAGTTAGTTAAAAGGGGTGGGAACCCAGAATGGTAGTTTGGCTGTAGTATGCAGCACGTGTCGTGAACTATCACTTTGAAGTTAGGGAAAGATAAGCCTTGACGTAACACAAGGTGGTTGTAGTCATTGCACTCTTTTATAATCCTGCGTATAAGTGTTACACACCCACTGTTCAAACACACAGTCCGAGTCAAGTCTGAAATATCTGTGAAAGAATTATCTGATCGGCAAGCTTTCAAAATGTCCCAATCACTTAATCAGAACTAAGTCAGAGAGATGTCCTCTGTGAACTTCAGATATCCAATCAGAGATGTATAGGCAGACTATACCAGACAGCATTCTATTCACAGAGTGTACATGCTGCAGGAATTAGGTTCCACTACAATCAAAGATCCTTCATTACTGACAAGATAGAGCAACATAATGCATCTCTATGGAAGCAAAATTCGAACAGTTCCTGTCTGCTTAAAGAGGCGTGTCGCAAAGACGTTATATAGTGGGATATCAATCTCTGTCAGATTGGCAAGCAGTTCAGTTCGAATGTAACGTAGGTCTGCTTAAAGGGGGATTTAGCACCCCTCCCCTTTGCGAAGACAGAACGTGGAAATGATCGAACGTTTGCGCCTCTCGCTCTGTTACAATCAATGGAATCGGCTACACCGGGCATGATAGGGCATGTTCGTTCGATACATTTAGACCAGTCCTCTAAAAAACATTTTTAGGCTCTGCGAACGCAGCGCTTCAGTTACTTGCCTGATGTACTGTAGCCTGCCTGTCAGGGAGTGTCCCAGTCATCAAGCTTTCAGGGCGGCCATGCCGCCTGTGGGCACCGGCTCTGTTGGCACTCTGAGAGAGTTTTTTTTCACGTTACATTTGCACATCGTGTGTGTTAGGGCTTATGTGGGCTTATGGGGCCTTTGGAGATAAATCATTTAGAATGGGCCGCACAAAGAGAAGGCGATGAGAGGAAGGGAGAAAAGTACACAATGAATGAACTTGTGGTTAGGTTTGCTGATTCCCCATCTCTCTATCTCGCTCTCTCTCTCTCTCTCTCTCTCTCTCCCTCGCTCTCTCTCTCTCTCTTTTCCCTACATGCTTGCATCACTGTTTCCTTTTTAGGAAAATGTGAGGATTTGATTGTCTGTGTTGGATGTTCTGACGCATTGTGTGCAGTACAATGTAATGTACAGTTTAAAAAGCATGTAAATGAGTGTTGTCTCCTCTCTCTCCCTGTGTGTGTGTGTGTGTGTTTGTGCTATGATCTAACAGGACACAGTCGTTTGTGGTATGTGGGATGTATGCGGCTGTGATCTTTGCTGGCAGGCTGTACATGCGAGAGAGACCCAAGTTGGACCTACGCGCACCCCTAGTTCTGTGGTCGCTCAGTCTGGCTGTGTTCAGGTAAGAATACACACACACAGAGACACAGCCACAACGACACTAACACACACACGCTTGACACAAATAGCACATATACTCGTTAAACACACATTCACGTTCAACGTTACAACACTCCTTCTGGGCTACTTCGCCCCAAGGTCAATCGATCAGCTCCAAAGGTCCTCATTAGCCCTATCTGCTGATAGCACACCAGATGCTACTATGTCTGAGAGACTGGGCTTATCAAAGTCTCCAGATAAGTGTCTCAGTCTTCCAACTAGTTTCAGACAAAGCATTGTGTAGAGTAGGCCGTCCACTCTAGTCCTAGTCCACTCTAGTCCTAGTCCACTCTAGCCCTAGTCCACTCTAGTCCTAGTCCACTCTAGTCCTAGTCCACTCTAGCCCTAGTCCACTCTAGTCCTAGTCCACTCTCGCCCTAGTCCGCTCTAGTGTTTTTGCCAGGTGCATATTCAAAGTGAGGCTTTAGACGCTCGTGCTATGATGCCATTCTCACGCTAAATTAGGTCAAACTGCAGTTTCAGAGTCAGTTCTCTCTCTCTCTCTTTCTCACGCTCTCTCTCACTTCCTCAATCTATTCCTCTCCATCTGTGAGTGACATACACATACATGCATTCATACTGTACATACATACATGCTAGGGATGTTAACCGGTGACTGTTTGACCGATGGTTGACCGTATCCACGTTAGCCGATCAAAGTTGTCGCTAGTCGGTTTAAAAAAAAAAAAAACGATCTCTAAATTAGGCTATTATTATAGACAGTGGACTAAACGCTACTACAGCTAGCCATCTCATTCCAAGGTCTTTTTTGCGTGAAGTTAACAAATTATCCCTCACACTCAATTTGTAATAACTCGCCTGCTTGTAGGCTACTTAATAAACCAATAAAAACATTCGCACGCATGCCTTGGCCGGTGCGTCTTTTGCAATCTGGAGGTGCCCGTTTTATCCATTGTTTTTTATCGTGTTGCAGCAACTTTCCGCATAAGATGGGCTTAGATTTGGAAACACATTACATCTACATTTCAGGAAGGGTCAGGAAGGGTCAGCAATGGTAACAGATAAGGTAATGATGATCATCTTTCTTTATTATTGTTAGTAGGCCTACTTCCTCAAACTATAGCGGCGTCTCCTCGGAGCTGTCATTTTCTTAAGTGAGCCGCGGCAATTTCAGTTTCAAATGAGCTTCTAACGCTAGACAAACGCCTTTATTTGCAACGCGATCACCTTGTACCCAAACCATTTCGAAACGAAGGAGCCATTTGTCCTCCACTTATTTACAAGCTCCTTGGTTTGCGGGACTCATGTTTCGCGCTCTAGGGGATTTTAAAAACAGTGACGTGAGTGAAAGTGCGGCGCCGCCGCCGGGGCTGTGTGTGTGAGCGGGGGACAGAGAGATGCGACAGAGTTGCAAAACTGCGTGGCTGTTATTTCAAATAGCGTAGAATATTTTAAACGAATCGGTTAACCGGTTTCAACCGGCTAATGAGGCTCGGTGGTCGGTCAAGAAAATTAGTAGTTTTCGCCATCCCTAATACATGCATACATACATGCATATGCATATAATACACTGTAAAAAAAAAACTCTTAAAAAAACAGTAAATTTCCGGCAGCTGGGGCGCCAAAAAAATACTGTGCGGTACCCAAAAAATTCTGTGAAGTAACAGAAAATTACTTTCTCATAAAAATACGGATATTTTTCATGATTAAAATACAGTTTGTAGTTGTAATGTAAAAAATATTTTGCCTCATTTTCATGTTTTTAATGTTTAATTAAAAACATTTTCACATTTTAAAACAACGAAATTACCTACAAATATGGTTAATAAATGTTGTATTACGGATAATAATGCTTCCATTTACAGAAATGTGCTGTTATTAGTTGGTTTTCATGGATATTGGTTGTATTATAATTTATATTTGATGTGATATAACAGTATATGACACACAAAATAATGTGATTCATCTTTCAAAACATGTCGCAAAAATGTGGAAAAACATGATATTGGGTTTACTATTGCAATAATTTACTGTTAATTTTAAAATCCCATCAAATACATATTTAGAGGTCCCTCCCCAATAACCCCATATGTTAGAAACCCTTCCACAATAACAACAACATTATTGTGGGGCCCGGGTTTCTCCAGCAGCGCCCCTGCAGACACATAATGCAAGTAAACATTGAGTGCCCAACTTGGTGACACTGCCAAGGGGGTAGAGGAATGCTTTTGAAAAAGTATTCAATTTCGCATTGCACCCAAGAAGAAATACACATTCTCTCCAAAATGTCCATGTATTTTAATCATGGTCTTCTCTATAGTGGTAATCCTGACAAATCCCTTACACAGTCATTTTCTGTGGAATGTTCAATCAGTTGTTCTATGACATACAGTACACATCCCAAAAAGCCACAATAAAGAGTAATGAGGAAAAATTAAACATTATAAACAAGAAACTAACACTTACCCATAATCCCTAACTGCTGTATTGGGATTCAGCCAATGTGAGCCCTTACCCCGCGTACACACTGTCTCCGTCCGTCAACGGATCTCATTCACTTTGCATGGGGCGGACTCGAAATGCATTGTGGGTCCGTCCGTCGCTTCAGCTCCGTTGCCTCCGTCAAGAAAGTTGAGAAATGTTCAACTTTTCAGGCAGCGACGGATCCGTCAGCCAATCAGATCACGTGTATGCAAATACACATACGGTAGATCCAACCTCCGTGATCCGTTGACGGACGGAGACAGTGTGAATGCGGGGTAAGTACTAAGGACTAAAGACTCAGACTTAATTGATCTCAGGTGCTAAGTGTGTGAGGCCTCATAGACCTCTGAAGTTCGCCTACAAAAAAGCCACCATCTTTGCCCAAATAAGGAGATCCGGCATCTTGAGATTTTTTTCTCAAATAACATGGGGATTTTGAATTATCGCAAATGTTAAACTCTCACGAGGACAAGTGCAGACGTTTTGCACTACAAAGTTGTGTCCTCTGCCTTAGTGCATACTGTGATCTTCGAAAGGTGAAGATGGCACACTTTGATCTTTGCTATCCCAGAGCTAACTTACAATGCAACTTGCCATAGGCAGTTAGCTTCAATTAACACCCGGAACTCCTTATATGGGCAAATTTGGCAGCATTGGATCCTATTTGTAGGCGAACTTCAGAGGTCTATGGGATCTCAGATAGGTATTTGAGATTGGGACAACACTTCACAAGATCACATGTGTCAGTATAGTTGAAAATCCAATGTTGATTCAACGTTATACAGAGGGGACACTTTCAATATCACTTCAACATCAGGCTTCAACATAGTTTTAATGTGTCAAACCATCTGAAATTACGAAAGATTTGTTAACGTTTTTCAATTAGAAATATATGCATTTCTGATGGTTTTTTTTGTAAAAGAACATGAATATAGTGTTTTTCACAGTTACAGTGATTTCTTGCTATTTTAAATTTGACATGTGAAATCACAGTCTATTTTTGTAAAATAAATGGCATTTCCAAAAATAATTTATTCCAGACAAAATCTGTAAAAAAACACAGTAAAATCCTGACATATCACATTTATTTTTTACAGTGTACGTATACATTAGCCATAGCTTGTGAGAGCATCACATATATGGAATACATAGTATACATAGAATACACACAGTACTTACTTATATATGTATAGAGTTTATAATACAGTAATTTCCTGTGTATTACCCGCGTTGTGTATAAGCCACAGGACAGTGTGCTATGCACCTTAAAATAAACAAAACCATATTAATACCTTTTTAACTGCTCCTGTGTGTTAATATCGATTCATGACGGAAGGAATTTTGCAAAACTAATGCATGAGCCGTGGCTAATACTTGGGAAATGACGGTACACTTGATGTATTAATGGAATGTAGTCTCCTCCATCTGGAAGTGCTGTTGCTGTTTATGTTCCTGTTCCGTTGAGTGTCTGTTGAAGGGTGAACCCATTGGCCTGGTCTGCAGCGGTAGCTGCTCTGAGCTGAGCTAAAGCTTTTGGGGCTGCAAAGTGCAGCATTTGGACCAGGCCCATGTGTCTAATGGCTGCCTTAACCCATTTACTCAGACAGGGGGGGAGTGTGGTCTGAGTGCACACACAATCACTTACACACACATGCGCGTGCATGCACACACACACACACATATATACACATACAAGCACACACACACGTGCGCGCGCTTACGCTCACACACACACAAGGGCACACACTGGAAAAGATGCAGATACAAACATACACACTCGCAAAAACATATAGATCCGCGCATACATGTACAAACATAGAGACACAAATGGGTGTATCCTCGCAAATGCTTCTAAAACATGCACGCACACACACATTTAGTGAGCCAGGCTGTTATGCCCGCTTGCTGAGTGCCTGTGTAATCCTAATCTCCAAAAACATGACTAGCATGCTCACTCCCCCACCCGCTCCTCACACACACACACACACACACACACACACACGCAGACAGACACACACAGACACACACACACACACATACTCTCTCTCTCTCTCTCTCTCTCTCTCTCTCTCTCTCTCTCTGCACACAACACGCACACACACACACACGCATACAGTATGCACACATGGAAGTGGAGGGATGATTTGATTGAGATTACTAATATACTGTATGTTGTAGCACACTGACTGACTGTAATCTTAATGCTGGTGAAGGTGAGATTTAAAAAGAAAAAACGATATTTATAAAAAATCTCTGCAAATGAAAAGACACACTCCAGCAGTGTCCTGGACACGACCAGTTCCCTTTCCTGCCAAGAGCTGCATGATGCACCAATACTAGAGAAGCATCATGATATCCTGAGGAAATCAGAAATGCCTTGATAGATACCAGTAGATGATAGATAGACTTGATAGATTTCCCTCTTACAAATCATCTCGCTTTATCAACCGTCTCTGACAATACTCCATTTTATTGGTATTAAGGATGATAGTTTAATCAGGTTAATTTTCATGTTTTGACGTCTTGGGCTGCTACTGATAATAACTGATGTTGACGTTTTTGTTTCAATATTGATATCGATGTAGTAAGGTAGTATGGTATTGTATTCACTGAGGTCATCGCTTTAGTATTGTGACAACACTACGCCCTCCCCCCTCGCTGCTCTGGCAGAGACTAAGCACTTCCTTGTTTATACAGAACGTATCTGATTTGTTTTCTGTGTGTGTGTGTGTGTGTGTGTGTGTGTGTGTGTGTGTGTGTGTGTGTGTGTGAGTGTGAGCATGCTCGTATATGTTTGAGAGTGTCATGTTGTGAGATCTGGGAAATGGGAACTCGTAGTCGGTACTGAGCTTCTCATCTTTCGCCCTTTTTTGTTCATGATTGACAGGGCAGATGAGAGATCAACAAGCACTTTTACACGCACACACACACACACACACACACGCTCACACACACACACACACACACACACACGCTCACACACACATACACAATATACATGCACATTGATGATCCATCATCTGCTCTCACTAGACAAATGAACAAAGTCAGCATTTAAGTGTCCTTCCAGGTTGCCTAGAGACGGTATTGGTCATCCCAGTTTACGTGGACCACACTGCATCAGACCCTGATTGGCGTCACCCTGACAATCCAGAGCAGATATCTACTGATGCAGGGGGTGCATGCATGCGGAACTGTGACACACAACAAAAACACGATATTCCCCTTATCTCCAAAGATTTAGTCACACACAGATATGCTCAGAAACCGTACAGGAACAGAATCAAACAATAGGCCGTGTCATATGTGGAAGAACACCTAACAGTAGACTTCTTCTATCCAATCATAGTTCTGACTGTAAACCTAAGGACAAATAGTAAGTAGCATAAGGACATCAACTGCTTATAACTACAAAAATCAAAAGATATTAACTCTGATTTCAATACTCTCAACACATGCTCATACAGACATGCACAGACACGCAAAACTATATCTGCCATCATGGCTTCTGAGGTGCGTTTAAATTCCTAGAACAGAGGCAAGAATTTGCAGCGAACACACTTGTCTAAACAGATACATTTGAATGATGTTAAAGTGAAATTTTAATATCATGTCAATGGTAACTCTCCATCGCGCTCCCAACATGTTTGCAGGGAATCATCTTCTGAAAATGTTCGTGTGTTTGTTGTTTGCAAATGTTTGTGGAAAAGTTCAAAGCAAACAGAAAACAGTTTGGAAACATTCTCTAACATTCACCTGCATGTTTACAAGTGTAAGAACTCCTCTGAGCTATTACTGTCGTTCTGAAACCAGCCACACCCTTACATAAGGAAATGCAGGCACTAGCACACGTGTACTCACCAGAAGATTGTTATCATCGCTTTCCTTGCATATTTAACCAAAGTGAGAGAGAGAGAGAGAGAGGTCTGCATACAGCACTTAACCCAGGCAAAGTGAGTGAGTGAGTGAGTGTGAGTGAGTGTGTGAGTATGAGAGAGAGAGAGGTCTGCATACTGCACTTAACCCAGGCAAAGTGAGTGAGTGAGTGAGTGTGAGTGAGTGAGTGAGTGTGTGAGTATGAGAGAGAGAGGTCTGCATATGGCACTAAAGATCCAGGCTTGTTAGTATGGTAGTCTGAGCGCATACTCACTTGTAGTGATGCCACTCCATCATACACAAGGGCTCTGCATCTAATCAGATTTCAAGTATGACTTTCAATCATTGTGAAAACCATAATGCAATGGCATGCAGCTATTATTTTTGAGGTATAGAAACATTGCACCCCTTTGCTTTTGGTTTGAGTCCTGGGTCAATGACCTTGCTCATTTCCTGAACACACCTTGTGTCTCTCTGCCACTCACTTCCTGTCAGTTTCTTCACTGTCTTGTCTGATTAAAGGCATACCCTCACCCCCTAAAAAAAATTGAGCAGCCCTAACACACACACACATACGGATGCAGAATACAAGTTCAACACCAACACTGAAGAGTAGTGTCTCTGTCTGATGTGCTGGATCCAGAATCTCTTAAAGAGATCTCTTAAACACTCAAAACAATGAGACTCCGCTTGTTCTCCTGCAGCTCACATAAAGAGCCCTTTGTTTGGAGGAAAGGGCATGCAATGTTCCTGCATTTCTAAGAATGGCTCTGATGCACTTTAGAAGACAGCCTCAATGGAGAGGTCTTATAATCCAAAGTTTTGATACAGTAATTTCCCGCATATAACCTGCATTGTGTATATTGTGACAGTGTTTTATGCGAGTTAAAAGAAACAAAACCATATTGATGCCATATTAACTGTCCCCGTGTATTAATCTCATAGCTGAAGAATTTTTTGCAAAATCAATGTATAAGCCGCGGCTAATAGTTGGGAAATCACGGTAATAATAATTCTCATTTGGAGCTGGAGAGCACATACATGTATGTGCTCCTAATCCCTGCTGTCGTTGTATTGACTATTTTAAAGTGATTCAGAGCTAATGGATCTCGTTTGTCGTTTGTGTGAGAGTAGGTCCAGTTCTCTCACTGAACCGGACAGACACTTTGAGTATTTTTTCGATCACATACGACATAGTAACTCAACAACACGTTTCAGTCAGATGTGATTGCAGTGTTCACACTGTACGTTCAACTGCTTATACTGTAAGAGAGCCAACACCAACAGACATGTCTGAAATGCCAGAAATCCAGTCAGCTCAGCTCAGATTTGGAATGTAGATTGCTACTATTCAAACTTTCTCTGTTCCGACTGATTCTGTGCCAAAATTGGTGTCTAGATCGCAGTGTCTGCTTGCCATAAGTTGTCAACACTGGTAATCCATATGTCACTTTTTCTCCCTCTCTTTCCCTCTAATTCTTTTTTTCTTATCTTTATCCATCTCTTGCTCCTCCCCCTCTCTTTTTCTCTCTCTCACTTCCTCCTTTCCCCTCTCCAAACCCATTAATCTCTTTCTTTCTCTCTTTCATTCTCGCTCTCATCTTTTTCTCTCTCTAACTTCCTCATTTCCCCTCTCTCTCACACACACTATCTCTCTTTCACTCTCTCCCTCCCTCCTTTCCCCTCTACAACTCCCTCTTCTCATGCTCCTTTGTCTCTCTTTCTCTATCTTTCTCACTCCCTCCTTCCCCCTCTCCAACACCCCCCCCTCTCTCTCTCTGCCTCTTGCTCCTTCCCTTTTCTTTCTCTCTCTTTCTCTCACTCCTTCTTTTTCCTTCCCTTAACCCCACTCTCTTTCTCTCCATCACTCCCCCTTTTCTCCACGGGCCTCTCAGTCCCTCTCACAAATTCAAGTCCAATTTCAGTTTGTTTAATTAGTGTGACTCTAGATACAGAGTAGCCATAGAATGTAGAAGAATGTACTCAGTGTGTAACATCATAGCAACATAAAGAGAACTAATCACTCTCTCTCTCTCTCTCTCTCTCTCTCCCTCTCCCCCACTTTACCACCTCTCTCTCTCTCTCTCTCTCTCTCTCTCTCTCTATCTCTCCCCTACTCCCCCCTCCACTACCACCACCTCTCTCTCTTTCTCTCTCTCTCTCTATCTCTATCTTTCCCCCACTCCCCCCTCCGCTACCACCACCTCTCTCTCTCTCTCTCTCTCTCTCTCTCTCTCTCTCTCTCTCTCTCTCTCTCTACAGTATAATTGCCACACTGAGGACAGGAGGCTACATGATGCATGTGCTGTGGAACCGTGGCTACAGGCAGTCTGTGTGTGACACCAGCTTCTACAGCGCCCCCGTCAGCAAGTTCTGGGCGTACATGTTCGTCCTCAGCAAACTGCCAGAGCTGGGTAAGACTAGACACACACACACAGACACACAGACACACACACAGACACACACACACACACACACAGACACACAGACACACAGACACACACACACACACACACACACACACAAACACACACAAACACACACAGCTGAGGATGAGTTTTAGGATGTGTGTGTGTGTGTGCGTGTGTTTGTAGCATGTTGTGATTGTGGTTGCAGTGTGTGGAGTTGCGAGTTTTTAGGGAGTTTGTGGTTGTAAGGCCTCACACTGTTGGGAGTTGATTCCCAATGTTGCAGTTGATTCACCGCGCCCACATCTCTGCCACTGCCTCCTGACCTGACTAGAACGTTCTTTCTTTTAGGTCTATGGCCGATACCGACGCCTAATACGACCGCACATTTATTACTAATTAATAATAAATGCGTCAGCTGTGCATGCCTGTCAGCGGAAGAGTGTAGGTTTTTACACCGGGAGTATGGAGGAGACTGCCTTGCTGCATTACCTGCAGCGATGAAACTGTTCAGTGACATACTGTAGGGCTCTTTGAACACGTTATGCATCCCTCTATCATCACTGACAAGTGCAGAATCTTTCCGCGATTGCACATAGCAGCGGTTCTGTGCACAATGCATCATGCGTAACGTGATCATTGGGTAATGTAGTAAGGTAGTGCAAAGCTGAAGTTTAGGAGTGGCGCCCATGGGCAGTGAGTGTGACAACGACATGCTGTTTCTAAATTGCCAGCAGATAGTGTCACTCGACTTCTCAGGACAAAATAAATTCCGTAACGTTTAATTGGACATCAACAGTGACGTTCGTCGTTCATTTCACATAATCTGAGCGAATTCACGTTCAAATTCATTATTTACAAATGTGTTGCGTTCAGTTCAGCGTTCACAGAAAAATGAGCGTGTTCAATGAACGCGTTCTTTTGAACTCGTTCATGCACAACACTGGTGGTAGTGTAGTGGTTAAGGAGCTTGGTTAGCATGCAGGAGCTTGTTGTGGGTTCAATTCCCGGCTTCCACTGCCTTTGAGCAAGCTTCTTAACCCCAAGTTGTTCTGGGGATAATGTAAGCCCCTGTTATGTAAGTCACTTTGGACAACCCTGTTTGCTGAATTGGTAAGTGGAAGGAATATAAATGTATTTGCAGTGGAAGGAGGCTTTGTTACTGCAGAAGAATAATGACTATCATTGCCCTGAGATAATGGCAGATGAGCCTTAGTTAAGAGCATACTGTTAGTGTCTGTTTTTAGCTGTTGGTGAAGAGGAGGCTGTCAAGTTTTTTAGTTGGTTTTGCTGCATGCTCAATCTTCAACAAGCCACCTTCCTCCACTGATCCCGAAGTGTTTGTCATGGCGACCGTTGCCATAGTATCTCCGTGTCATCTCAATGTCATCTCCCCTGTGACTGCGGTCGTTACGGCGTCCCATCAGTCTCATCTGTTAATGGTTGCTGTGGAAATGGGGAAAGATGCTAAGGTAGCACAAAACACTCCCCTAATGGGACAGTGTGTGTGTGTGTGTGTGTGTGTGTGTGTGTGTGTGTGTGTGTGTGTGTGTGTGTGTGTGTGTGTGTGTGTGTGTGTGTGTGTGTGTGTGTGTGTGTGTGTGTGTGTGTGTGTGTGTGTGTGTGTGTGTGTGTGTGTGTGTGTGTGTGTGTGTGTGTGTGTGTGTGTGTGTACTATCTCTCATCCTGTAGACATTCTTTTTGACATGGTATCACATTTTTGCTTTTGTTTTTATTTTGTTGTTGACCAGTGCAGGATTTCAGCAACCCTTACTACTAGGTTTCCTTTTACCACTGTAATGGCTCTTTAAGGCCATCTGAAATGGCAAGTAGTCTGTTTAAGCTGTTTAAGTTCTGCAACCGTTTTAGACCATACATTGAGTTATTTGGAATTTTCCTCTCCTCTCTGCTCCTCTTTTCTCCTCTCCTCTCCTCTCCTCTTTTCTCCTCTCCTCCCTTCTCCTCTCTCTCTCTCTCTCTCTCTCTCTCTCTCTCTCTCTCTGGCGTTGCAGGTGACACGGTGTTCATCGTGCTGCGCAAGCAGCGGCTGATCTTCCTGCACTGGTACCACCACATCACCGTGCTCATCTACTCCTGGTACTCCTACAAGGACCAGGTGGCGGGCGGCGGCTGGTTCATGACCATGAACTACGGCGTCCACTCCATCATGTACAGCTACTACGCCATGCGCGCCGCCGGCGTCCGCGTGCCCCGGCCCTTCGCCATGGTCATCACGGCCTCGCAGATCCTGCAGATGGCCATGGGCCTGGTGGTGCTGCTGTCGGTGCACTCGTGGATGGACGAGCGCGTCTGCCCGAGCAACATGCGCAACATCGTCTCGGGCACCGTCATGTACCTCAGCTACCTGGTGCTCTTCGTCTGGTTCTTCTACAAGTCCTACGTCAAGGGCGAGAAACCGATGACGAAAGGGGTCAAGGCTGAGTAAACCGCCCCCCCTCCCACCCCCCCAATCAGGAACATTATTACATTAGTAATCCCCCCCCTCTTCCCCAACGATCGGCTTCTCACCCAAGACTTACCCCCCCTTTCTATTTCAAACCATTCTAACAATATGCCACCGATGGCCGTACCATACTAGTCATATTTCCAGAACTATCACCACCACCGTCACCCAGCCATCTTAGAAATGTAACCAAAACCTCACCTGCCCACTCAGCAGCATGATCACTTGTAAGGAGAGGACCGTGGAGAAGCCTGTCCACCACCTCACAGGGACATTTTCATCCAAGAGGAGATGATTTGGACTTAACAGCTGGGCTACGTCAGGTCCGCAATTGAAGCACTCTGTTCCCTGCAGCGTTAAAAATTGTTTTAGAACATTTGTCTAATCATTTTGGAATGTACACACACTGCTATCACATCCGATGTAACCGGGTCTATTGATTATAGTGGAAGCTGATTGGTGCAGCTGACGTTCTATGGACGGAACGCTTCTGTCACGTGTCTGGTGTTGCCCAGCTGTTAGAAACGGTTTGAAAAAGACATTGCCATTTAAGTGAAGGCCATTGGGTAAAAATGTAAACATGTGAACAAAGCCTTCTCTACCTTTGTGTGTGTGCGTGTGTGTGTGTGTGTGTGTGTTGGCAGGAGGTCATGATGAGAGTGTGTGTGGAGATGTGGTATGTGTGTGTACAGTACGTATGAGTGTGTGTGTGTGTGTGTGTAGAGTGAAAGAGCATTAGAATGTAGAAAAAGTAAACAGTAGAAAAATGAATTAGCACTATATTTGACTACGATCTTAAAGGGACACACACACGCACAGTGAATCTCATAGCCATAGGTGTACAAAAAAAACAGTTGAAGCCACTTCTTTTCTTAAGAAATGTTTACAAACCACCACGGTGCAGATCACTCTCTCCGTCCAGAGATTGTGTTGTTTTGAAACATGCCTGTGTTTAAAAGTCTATGTGACCACTGGAGAAAGGGCTTTTTTTCCTTCACCAGACTGTGATTGTTGAATTGTCAAACGTGAATGAAGGTGTTTGAAAAAAAGTGAGTCTGTGATGGGGGAAATGTAGAAAAGCATTTGGATGTTATTTGTTGGTGTTTATTGCAGAGAATTTGTATATTGTGTGTATGTGTTGACTGCAGTGAACTCTACACACATATCCGATAACAGCAAGGGGACGGATGCACTGAAGGGCTTAACTGCCAGTTGTCACGACAACAGAGAATGAACGCACTGATGATCTTATCAAACCTCACCTGTCCGTCCGCCAACACCTGAGCGTGCTGAAGAATGAAGTTGCTCCTATGTCTGTTAGTGCGTGTGTGTGTGTGTGTGTGTGTATGTGTGATTTGCTTGCAGTTGAATGCAGACGAATGCAGACATGTACAATATGTTGTGACAGAGCACACCTTGCTGTTACAGAGGAAAATTCCGGAAGGAATTTTTCAGAAGATGTTCGATTTCTCATTAAAGTTGCTCATGTGATGGCTTAGATAGGTGTCAAGGTATCTCAACAGCATACAGAGTGTTCAAAAAGTAAAGAATATCACCGCACACTGGTCTCATATTAATTGTTTATTACAGTAGGAGTGAGCAGTGCATTTTTGCGTTTTTCAAACGTTTGCGTCCTCAGGTTCACTCCCGCTTAGAGCTCAGCTTAGAGAGTGTTACCTAAAGCCAGATATCCATCTTAGTCTCGCACGTAGTAGTTTGTGGCTTTGGAATTCATTAGGGTGTTTTTAGGGTGCGTTTGACAGGGTGTGTTGAGAGTTTTTAAACAGGTCCGTCTCTGTTAGAGAAGATAATGATCTGAGATTTCCACTGCGATTGGTGATGTTGCTGTAAGATATACAGTATTGGAAACACATTCCCATGTCACTCACAAACCTGACTCACTGGTCCAAAGTACTCTTGAGAAACAAAACGAAGACTGCAGCTTCACATGTGTCCTGTCGTTGTGCCGCCTAGCACCTTAGGAAAGCTTGATGTTGTTTGTTTGTTTGACTTATAATCTGTTTTGTTTTTGTAAAATGAGCCCCAACCCCATTTTTGAATCACACCAACAACAGCCCTAGAGAAGGGGGGGGGGGTTGTGTCATTCCAAGTACGTGGTTTAGTGGCTTACCCTCAGAGTATGTAGACTTAGACCCCCGAGCCCCAACCCCAGCTGACCCTGGCCTGGTCTGGACTCTCTCGGACTGTCCAGCGCACTGCAGCTCCCCCACGCCAAGTCTTACAAACAGCCAAGACCCCACACACAGAGGAATTGTCCTGGTTAGCGAGAGAGGAACAGAGGGAGGAGAAAAGAGAGAGAGAGAGAGAGTGGGGGAATGAGAGGAAGGCAGATTACCACTGTGGGAATCAGCAGCGCACCAGAACACAGAGCTCATTGTACATTAGTAGAGAGATATCATGTAGAATGTATTTATCTTGAAAAAAAATGTATAGATAAAGCCATAGAACAACTGGGTTGAGCGCTAACTGTCCTTCCTTACTTTTAAGCACCTGAGCTGGGAAATGGTATTAATGGTAGTAAGGTTCTCTACCACACATATGTCTTACGGTACTACTATCCTGCCACCAGGGCTCCTCAACACACAGACAATGTTCTCGGGTCATTGGGAGGATCATTGTGCTCCTCAGTATGAATACCACCCATCACCACTGTGTCCTCAAGAAGTTCAATGGCAACAAGGCTGAGACTTGCAGTCGGTGGTGCTACCATTTGCCATTTACAGTATAGTTGAGAGCAGCTCAACTGCTAAGTCTATGTCCATGACTCAGGGGCATTGTGTATGCCAGCATTTTTTAGGATGGGCACAATTAGAGCAGAGGGCAAAAGGTTCTTCCGCACAAAAAAATGACAATTATTATTATTATTATTATTATTTTTAGATTATAAAAGATTAGATTATATTTAGATTCAAAGACTAAAAAGATTGGTGTAAAACCTAAAAGTCAGTGAAATAGTAAATAGCAGTAAACTAGTAAAAGCTTTAGTGGGCACAGCGCTATTGTGTGCATCTGAGATCTCAGTCCCTGGACAGTGGAGGACTGATGTCATGTACTTGTACTTTAATGTACCCAGGGAGACACATCTCACCTCTTAGTGAAGAGCATGGGGAATGGGGTACTAGGCAACAAGCTGGCATACAATAGAGCCATACTCCTTTAACCATGACTATGAACCCGTCCTATTTCTGTTAGTCTTATTTCATTAGCCATAATGATTTGATATAGTTGATATAGAGGCACTGTGTTCTTGTTACTTTGTTTATGGTTTGTAGTAATTTCCCGTGTACTGGCCACATCGAAACAAAGGCTACTAGTATGTGTATGCAGATGACCACAGCCGTGAATGAACCGCAGTTGGATGTAAATGACCACATCCATGTTTTATGCAAATGACCACATCCATGTATTAAACCGCAGTGCCCATCAGCTCAGAGAATCACAATCTGATCAGTGCTTTAATCAGAATGAAGAATGAATAAAACAAAGTCTGTGTTCATTGCCTTGTATAGCCAGCTATTGTGTATTATATAACCTCATAGCTGAAGAGATAGGACGAAATCAGTGTATAAATGTATAGGCAGGAAATTACTGAGAACTGTGTTGAAGAAGTAGATTGTAATGAAGACTGTAAAAACCACGTCCACTTCTCTGTGGTCTATGGTCTCACAGTAAAGCCCACAAACTCTTCCTGCTGTGTGTATATGTGTATTCAGGTCCATTCACCCCTTACTGTTTTTACGGATTCCTTTTTTTTTCATCGTCAATTTTTTTTTAAGTATATATTTTTTGGGCTTGTTATGCCTTTAATGACAGAGACAGTGGAGAGTGACAGGAAGTGAATGGGAGAGAGAGTAGGGGTGAGATCCGGAGAGGACCACGGGGCGGGAATCGAACCCAGGTCGCTGGCGTATGGTGCAGGTACCCCAGCCAGTACCGCCACAGCTGGAGCCGTTTTTAAGGAGTCCTTGTATTAAGAGACAATGATGATTGATTATAGTGGCTTGTCATGCTACTCTGTGTACATACCATGTTGTTTACCCAACTCCCTCAACAAGACAGTGTTGTGGCATTCCAGTCGTAATGCTACATACAATAGGTTAAATACACAGAGAATTTCATGCAGAAGGCCATGCACAGGTGACTGCCAATCTGTGATTTGTCTTTTCTACTGAGAGATATGCACAGAACAGGTGTGTGTGTGTTTTTTTTATTATTATTGTCAACTCACTTGTGTGCTGATGTTGGTGCGTTAGGTTACGGAATGTAACAAACGCACAAACCTATACACAATCACATACCCATATGCACACACACACACACACAATGTAGAATGCACCCGAATGGATACAGAGCTGCTTTCTCGTAGTCTATATATCTGTCCACCTGCCCAACGTGTGCCATGTTACAGATGCACAAGGGAAGAACATCTAAAGGGCTTCCATGTCTTTTTTTATTTTAATTTATATGTGATGATCATGTACTGTAAATGTAACAATAAAGCCATGTTTTGAATGACTTGGGATCTGTCCTGTGGTGTCTTGGAACGTACTGTATGTGAAATGTGTGAATTTACAATGGCATTAGGTGGTAAGATAGTACTGTAAGGAGGTTATGCAAATAAGTGAAGTTTATTGAACTTTTTATGAATGCACAGTGTATGTTAGTGTAATCAACTCAGAAATAACTACAGGAAAATACAATAGTAAAAAATGGATAGTTCTTCAACCAATCAATCAGACCAATGATCCAGGTGTGCCAGGTGGATAAGCCAGTTTATGATTGGTCCCTGCAGATTTGTAACGGAAGCAGGATAGAAAAATGTGGAGGTTTCCAGTCAGAGCTGCAGGGTGAAATCCAATCACCTGGGAGGAACTGCATGCCTCTTCCATTGCGTGCCGAAGAGACATGCAAGCATGTGGTCGATGGTCATATGCTTTACACTGTCAGGCTGAAAATAATTATTTGACAGGTTTTAAAAATGGAGAGTTAAGGGGGAAATACAAAACTGTGAAACTGGGAACACAATGTGCAGGTGCACAGTGGCTTACCTGAGGTCTATTTGTAGTGCTAAAGGTAAGACTGATTGATGTTCAATTTTCAGGTATGTGTGTGGGTATTTCCAGTTATCAGATATGGCATGTTTTGCATCTTAAATGTCATTTTTTGACAAAGTGTTAGTAAGAAACTGTGTAGTGCTGTACTGTGCAAAGCAGAACATGTGTTTAAGGTATGGTTACAAGACGTGGTTTTCTTTATGTCATACATTCTCTCTGTTCTTTGTTTAAAGCGACAGAAATGGCAAGAACAGGACATTTATTGCAAACAGACATGTCAACAGCAAATGGCATAGGCCTTCCTAATTCTAGGCCTACCTGCTCTAGCTACATTTAACATTGGATCAACTTAGCCAACCCAGTGTCTCCATTTGGAATTAAGGAGACGTTTTGCAATAGCATTGTTCATGTCCTCATCAAGTTTTCAGATTTGACCATCCCGGGCATCATCACAGACAGCGATGAGATGGCCTACATAGAGGAGGTGAGATCATCACTCAGCTGGTGCCATGGCAATATCTTCTCTCTCAATGTGAACAAAACCAAAGAAATGATCATGGACTACCGGAAGACAAAGGAGATGGACACCTCCCCATTCACATCGGACAGACAGATATTGAAAGGGTCAGCAGCGTCAAGTTTCTCAGTGTGCACATAACCAATGACCTCTCCTGGTCAGCTCACACGGACACTGTGGTGGTGAAGGAAGCTCGTCAGCAGCCTTACAGTATTTCCTGAGGAGACTGAGGACATTTGGCATGGTCACCAGCACACCACTGAAAGTTTGCTGACAGGCTGCATCCCACCACTCTCTGGTCTGGGAGCTGCTCTGCTCGCTGCTGTAAAACGCTGCTCGCTGCTGTAAAACGCTGCAGAGAGTGGTGATGTGGGGAATGCGCTGGCGTAGATGGCCTAGGACAGGAAATAGACCCCCAGGCATTCTGGGAAGGCACGCAGCATCATCAAGGATCAGAAGAACCACACGGTTTTCCCATAGACTGTTCTATATACAGTCTATGGGTTTACCTTGCTACCATTCGGAAGACAATTCAAGAAAATGACTTGGCCATGAAGCCATCTGGCTCCTCAACTCCATTATAACACAGACTGATTAAATCATACCAAATTGATCAAACATCTACTGTGCAATAACACTACACACTGATCACTTTATTTGAAACATATTTGTACACATATGGCAATATCTTTATCTTAAATTCCAACTTATATGTATTTGTATTGAAATGTTTAAAAGTTTGAATAGTTTCAGAAAGTGCCTCAAATGTCTGAGGGCCAGCCTCTGGAAAGTCTCAGCCGATTCCGCCCTCTAGTGGACCAAAAGTGTACTTCATAATATTTTCACTTTACTGTAATGTAATTAACTCATCTTCGTGACAAGCATAGTCACACAATAGACAGGTAGGCTAAACAAGTCATTCAGTAAATTATGTTGTGGCCTACTACAGTATTATTAGATTATTATTGCATAGATGGTCATTGGAAAGGTTTCAGGATTACGCTATGTGTCCATGCGCAATAGAGTTTTCTTTAACATCATTCTCAGTTGATTAATTAGATGTCTCCTGGGGATTCTCGCCATCCCCATTCATCGCCATGCGTTTTACTCTGACAGCCGCGCAGCAATATAATATTGTGATCAGGATTTAACTAAATAGACAGGTCATCATATGTTAAATGTCAAGATTTTTGGAAGTGATGCTTACTATCGGAAGGAAAACCGAGAACATGGACCTTGGCAAGGCGCACGTGAGCAGCCTCGTGCGTAAGTGTACCAACTCTCTGTAGTACCCGCCTCCCGTGGTCATTTTAACTCAAAAAACAGTATAAGTGTCACCACCCACTAGACCGCAGTACTGACTGAAACAGTGGTTGTGTCTCCGACTTTTCCACCAATTCTCCCCCACTGTATTTGAACTGTACAAATGAATCGAGACTAGTTGTCTATGACTGAACTTGATCAAATCAATGATCAAAGGCCAGACGTATAGGCCTGGACTGGTTTGAAAATGCAATCAGGACATTCTAGACATCTCACAAGTTGATCTCACATCTTAACTCACTCATTAACTCAAATACCCTGACTCATATGATGAAGACAGTCGCCTGGGGCGTGTTTCCCAATACCATAGTTGCTAACAAAGTTATGGCAATATACCATTTTCCATTGCCAACTAACTAACAATTTATGGGACGGGTAATGGGGTAGGTTTTGTCAGCGCACCCCCGTCTAGCATCCGTCTCACTTCCGAGTAGAGAGCGAAAAGTTTGGGAAATCACTCCATTCTTCCAAGTTACAAAGATTTGCAGGGGAGGAGTTTTGGACCACAGCTGGATCGTTTTAGGGGCTGTTGCTGAGACAAGCCACGTTTTCAAGCAACTCACATCCCGCGCGTGTGTGTGAGTGAGAGAGAGAGAGTGTGTGTGAAGAAGAGATAGCACAACTACACCTGGATTATCACTCATTGAACAAACTAGCAACATTTCTGGACAGATATTCATTCCGTATTCTTGGAGAAGTCGTAGAGGAACATTCTTATGTTTTGTTTTTTGGGTTTTCGTTTAGTTGTTGTTTTTACCTCAGGTTACTAAGTCAAACATTTAAGAAAATACCTGCATTTTGAGACAAGTAAGGTAAGTTGACTTTAAAATGTCATCATAATTGTAACACAATACAGGCTGTAATGTCCCAGTGTAGTCTAGTTTTGTTATGATGTGTTGGTATGTTGTTGTTAAAATGGAACGACAGTTTAGGGATGAAAATTAATGATAAGTGTGCTTTGTGCCAACAAATGGTATTTTTGCACTATAATCTTGGCCCTGCTAAGTCGAGTCATTAATGATAACATATACTGTAAGTATTAACAAAAAAATATAGCAAAACCACATCTTTGAGGTATACAGACATTAATGTGGATAAGTGCCTACCCACAGAAAAATGCAGAATGTAACAATCAATAGCTAATTTTCCTCCTTTTTCTTTTGCACTGAAGGACAATTCGGCGAAAGCATACCATGGGTTGCCTGCTTCAGGTCTTATAATCAGGTCTTCAAATCCACCAGACGTTGAGAGACTCGCCGTGCCCTTGTGGGGACCCTGACTACGTGCCTTGAGAGAAGCTAAAGATTGACCGGCCATGTCTTTCTGGGTGATCTTACCCATCAGTTTGCCTGTCTTCACCATCACAGGAATTTGGGTGGTGTAAGTTCAAATCTTTTCTTTCATTATCATCATGTGCCATGTTTGTGTAGCAGAAAGACTGGCAATACACAGGTCACTGTCATGTCATCATCCAACCCCTAACCCTATAACCGTAACCATAAGTTGTTGTTAACAGTGTGTCGATGATGTTTATTTACAATATGAGCATTTGTAGATATGAGAGAGCAGTAAAGTGATCCGAAGTGAAGTAAAGCATGACGAAAAGACTCCAGAGTGGATAGGTTTATGGCTGGGAGCTGTTCCTCATGATTCAAAACACTGAGATGACGGCCAACTGGCATGATAGTCTTGCTTGCTGTTTATCATTGCAAACTTTTACAAGACATTGTGGCATAAGCAAAATAAGCTACAGTTTATAATAGACTCTCGGGAGTTCACCATGCCAATGGCTTAAAGTAGATTGCTCAATACAAAGAGTGCTACTGTTGATCTTTTTTCATCTACAATGGCCAGTACAATGGTCAGCCAAGGCGGCACTGGGCACAAGAATGGACCTGATAGATTATCAGATCTAGACAAGGCTGATATCAGGAATCTACAGTATGTGAGGTTACAGACACTTAGGCTACTGTAGGACATAGACTACTGCAACCACATATCAGGGCCAGGTTTCCCAGATTCTTTAAGAAGCTCTTAAGTGCTAAGAACTTCTTAGGAGCACTCTAAAGAATGTTCTAAGAACGCTCCTAAGAAGTTCTTAGCACTTAAGAGCTTCTTAACGAATCTGGGAAACCCGGTCCAGTTCATTGCTTGTCTTGGTCCGCTACACAAGAGGTGGCTCCCCGAGTGAGGTTGGGGTTGGGGTACCAGACAGTGCTGAAAGGAGAGTGGGGTAATAACATATGTGTCTGTCTGTGTGTGTGTGTAATTGTGTGTGTGCTCACACTCTCAACTGAATGTTTCCTAGAAACTTCTAGTTTATGTAGTTCTGTAGTTCTACTTTGTCATAAACAACACAACATCAACTGTGGTTATGAGTAAGATGCTTTGAGTAAAAGTGTTAAATATCCAACCGTAGCATTTACCTTAATCTATTGCATCATCAGCAAGACGTCTCTAGGTGGGTTTTTCTCGGGAAGTACACTGTGCAGTTCTCATTCAATGCAGAATGCACAAGCAATTCAAGGGTCTGTAGCTGAAAGTATCTGCCATGTTATCTGCACATGTACATGCTCAGACAAAACCTCTGACCTTCATTACATCATGCCTTATCCCTCGATACCAGTTGACCAGTTGACCAGTCGAGCATCTTTTGTTTGTTTTGTCCTTTCCTGTTGTTAGCTAATAACACTGGTAAGCTGCCATGCATGTGTGTACTGTACATCTAAAGGCGCATGCACACCTGGCCGACTTCATGCACACCTGGCCGACTTCAAAGCACACGCTGTCTGTTGTGTCCTGCTGGGTCACTTTGTGTTGCCTGTGTGGGCGGAAAAAATGGCTCGACTAGCAATGACTGTACGCAGTGATTTCAAAACGTGGGCTTAATTCCTGTCGCTGAAAATTCACTGTCATTCTTCAGAGCTGTTAACTGTGATCTTTGAGGCTTAGACTTTAAAAAAAAAAAAAAAAAATGTTACTCTCAACTTCCTCCTCAGCAAACTTGCAGAATCCTCAACACACACTTCAAACACAGTTGGCAAAGATTATTGAAGATTAGCTCAATGGAATAGTAGCCCATGTGCGATAACATATCTATTAAGTAGATAAAGCTAAATATCTGCGGTTGAATAAGGAATCAATGTAGTTGTTATCTAGACTAAGAGCTAGGGTCATGTTAACATGTTGAGCCTTCACCAATGGAGCTTTGAATCAGCTCTTCCTCTGCTCCTTGGGTAGTTGCTGTGTGAGTGTGTGTGTGTTTGTGTGTGTGTGTGTTGTGTGTTGTGTGTTGTGTGTTGTGTGTTGTGTGTTTTGTGTGTATGTGTTGTGTGTGTGTGTGTGTGTGTGTGTGTGTGTGTGTGTGTGTGTGTGTGGGAGAGGGAGAGGGAGAGCTCAGGGTGGCACTAAAGCCATACTTCATCTCAGCCTTCAGTAGAGTACGATGCTGCTTACCTTTAGACAAAAAACCCTTCACTAACAGAGATAAAGACACAGATGGAAAGTCTTGCTCTTCTTTGGAGAGCAAACCCTCAATTATGGGGTTCTCTGCGTATAACTGTTGTACTTTTCAAAAATAAATAATGGAATTATTAAACACAAGTTGAAAATCCAGCCCACCTTTGCACTATGGTATTCAGTAAATCAAATTCGTTTTTAGTTGTTTTTGCCCAAAAAGACCTATTCATGTTTAGTTTATGTTGCTGCAGAGGTTGTTTCTTTTGACTTCAATTATGATAGGTATTTGAGCATTTCCAGTGTCAAAGTGTCAGTGTGCATCTGCCAAAGGGAGACCTTGTATTCTCTTTTTGTCCTGCTTTAGGAGCACAATCTTTGCTGTAGTTTTTGTAACAACAGACAATGGAATATTAGTCCACTTATGTACTATTATTCATTTTGTGAAAAGGCAGGGAATGTTGTTGTGAGTAACAGTGAGTGCAGTTAGCGGCTGATTTCTGCACTGTGTCTGTGAACACCTGCAGTATGAAACCCGAAGACTGTACGTACGTAATACCTGTGCCATCATCTGGCCGTAGAATATTCCGACGGAAAGAACATCTAAGGAATGAAGCACGTTACGCACCGTTAGAAAAGCAAGAACATCGTTATCGAGTCACTCAACTCGGCGGGGAGTTAACTGTCCGACTCGCTCTCTAACTGTTAGATAGTTTACAGTTTACCAGAGAGGAGAAAACCGTCTGCTAAGATATGCGCTCTCACACGTTGTTAAGGTCACAGGTTCACAAATGAGCATGTTAATTGGAATGTGAAGATGGGAAACAGTAGGAGCACAGCCACAGTTGATTTCCTGCACAGCTATTCACTCTAGGTTGCTCTCCGTTATGGGACACATGCTGAGTTAGCATATGAGTTCTTACATTTAAATCTTGTGAGAGACGCATATAGTGACAATATTACCAGTTGAGCTGTACAGATGCCTTGCACATTCATCCTGTAACTACTGTACACACACACACACACACACACACACACACACACACACACACACACACACACACACACACACACACAGGCTCGTCAGTTTGCATTAAATATTGTACGTCTGCAAAGTATTACTTTGAAAACTTGAGTTGAATATATTACAGCTTAATAGTTACTGAAATCGGTTAGTCAGTAATATCAGACCTATGAGCAGGCGTCCGTATTTGACAGGGTCTTACGTCATGGGAGAGCAACCTGCAGCACAGACAGTTCGCGAGTTACGCAAGTTTCTCCAGGACCCCAGCTGGGCTGGGCATTAGGACAAAGTTGAGGCCAGGTTGAGCCACAAATTCATTCAGACAGGTTAATAAGAAATCCCCAAGATCTCTCCCTCTAATTCTCATCTTTTCTGTCTCTCTCTTTCTCTCTCTTTCTCTCTCTCTCACACAGACACACACGCACACACACACACACACACGCACATGCACATGCACATGCACATGCACATGCACATACACACACACACCATACATTCATATTATTATGCGCACAATTCAAAGATTATGCACTCATCTGCACACATGTGGTGATTTGTGTGTCTTTTCAAAGTAAGTCTCTGAGATAGATAGATAGATACTTTATTGATCCCCAAGGGGAAATTCAAGGAGTCTAATGTTTGTCATTTTTTTTCCTTCTGCAGATACGCCATGGCTCTGTACAACCAGCATGTCTGCCCAGTAAGCAACTGGTAAGTGGACAGTTCATCGCCTCTCTCACGACACATCAATACTGACCCCTGTCTCGTCTCTGATCTTTGCCTTGCTCACTCAAACAAAGGGAAATTCGGATCCCCCCTTTGGATGTTTGCCGATAATTGATTCTCATGGTCTTGCAACAGATCCACAGTCTATTTGAGTTTGAGCCAGTTTGGTGAGATTGATTTACGGCAAAGTAGCTGGTGGTGGCTGGTGAGATTGATTTAAGGCAAAGTAGAGCTCTCCAATACAAAAAAAAGAAACAGAAGTGTTTTTGAATCTCTTTGTTCAGGCAGACAAATGATAACACTCTTAAGATAGTGCCCTAAACTCTTCTGTGCGCCTTATGTGAAAAAGAAGAGTTTGCGTCAATGATCTGTCCTTATCTGATCTTATCTGACCTCATGCCCTCCCCACACACACACACACACACACACACACACACCCTTACTTAGTATACAGATGACGCTCCAGTGTGTGACTCACCAGAGGAGACAGGGCCTGCGGTGACATGAGTGTGAAAGTCAGGACAGGGGTAAAGGTGTGTGGAGAAGGAAAAGTATATTTGCAAAAGCCAGTGTACAGTGGCTTATGAGTAACCCCAGGTTACGGAATCTCTCTGTACGGGTGACGCACGTCTTGACCGACGCACATCTTGATGCACATTCTGAAAAGGGCCAAGATGAGCCAAGTATGAGTGGTCACTGGTCATGCATAGGGAAGCACCTGTGAATTTTTAATAGGCTAACATAGGTGAACTGGTGAAGAGTAAAAAGCAATTCACTTGCCATTAAAACTTTTGAGACTTTTTCACATTACTGTCACATCAGCAGTCAGAACAGCGCCCTCTACATCAGTGGATGGAACAACACCAGGGTTGACACTTGCTGTCATAAATAAGCACTGAGGCCCCTGGATAACCACAAACTCTCCCC